>NC_088883.1:15064841-15367310 GCF_032884065.1 Artemia franciscana | reverse complement strand
ACTATACTTACTTACCTTGGATTTTTATTGTGTTTGATTTGTTTCTAGTTGGTGATATATAAGTGTAATTCCCTAGAGATTTCAACGTGTCCTGATTTCGACTTTTCTTTGTCGCTGTTGCCGCTCCGAAGTTGCCAATATAATTTCTTTTGGGCGAATTTGAAAAATCAGCCAAAAAGTCGGCAGCCGAAAACGTTTGGAAAGTTTGGTTATCATATTCAAAGTCCAGTGAAATTTCGTCAAAAAGCCACCAACAGACCAGAGAATTGAAGATTGTGTGATTTAAATGTGTTTGTCTAATTAGGCTAAACTTACAAGACCTCTGTCAAGAGATTTAGATAGTAAATGACTTCAGCATAGGCTTCAGTCTAGTCAAGGTTACTTTGCTGAATTTCATCGGCTGTCGAGTGAGGATTGGTTGTCTGAAGAATTATCTGGATCTAAAATCAAATTCTTTTGAAGAATTTTCCATGCAAAGCGAGCCGCGAAATAATATTCCCGATAGGTAAACGTACACAGGTTGTAAGCAGAAGAGGGGCGGGTGCCTGCCGCAAGAGCCGTACGTACCTGCTGGTATTTAGTTACCCTTAAATTGCGGGGAATAGGTGAGCAGGTCCCGACGCTTCCCTTATACTTGTGTACGCTATCCGAAAATTGCGTTGAATGCTGTGACGTAAGCAATGGGGACTCTCGTACGCAATGCTGTACTGAACTTTCTCACGCGATCCATGCAAGCGGGGAACAAAATTGAAAGCATTGTTAAGCGAGCTGTGGAGTTCTTTGATCATGCTGAAATTCTTAGTGCGAAGGAGAAACTTATAACGCTTGCCAATGAGATTGGTTATGATTACGTCTATCGGAAAACGGCAAACGATTCTGATAACGTGATGGAAATGGCGAAAATCCTAGCCCTTTGCGCTAAAGAGAAAAAGCCCTTGCCTACTTTCGTAATTTTTGATCCGCAGGAAGTGCCCACCTGCCCTGATGAAGTCAGTGCCTGCGTGAGAATAAAAGTAAACGAGATGTGTCGAAAGTTTGATGCCGGATTAGGGGCTATCGCGGATAAGATCAAACTTGCATCTGAACAGTGTGCTCAGCAGCTCGCCGGGGTATCGCAGCAATGTACTACCATAAGCGACGCTATTTCCCAGGGCTCACCCACTCCCCGTTCAGCAGCGAATCCGCCATCAAAGCCACTTTACTCGGTGGTTGTGAAAGCAAACGATATGCCGCCTGAGTTAACGTCCCCACAATCCCGGAAAGACTTCTTTGCAAAGGTTTGCCCTAGCGACGTAAGCTCCGATTCTCTTACTCTGAAACGTAGCAACGATGAATGGAAGATTCTTGTCCAGTCTCGAGATGCCGCTACCCAACTTGCAGAAGCAATGAAAAGGAAGAACATAACCACTAAAGTCAAAGTTCCCCAGTTTGTCGGTATCATGAAAAGAGTACCCTCATCAGTTAGCGAGAGTGAACTCTGTCAAATTGCTGGTTGCGACAAAGTGGCGCAATGCGGATCTACGAGAGCGTTCAAGTTATTCTATGCAAGTCGACAAACACTTGAAAACGCTATCGCGAACCCGCTGAAGATTTGTTTAGAACTGTTCAGGATTGAAGAGTTCCGCTTTCTACCGAGGAGGTGTTTTCAAGTGCCATGCTGTTGGTCATTTAGCAGCTGGACTGTTCGCAACCAGAAAGGTGTTCGCGCTGCGGTGGCGATGGTCACAGCTCTAGTAAGGACAACCCATGTAGTAATCCGCAAAAATGCCTAAACTGCGGCTCTAGTAGACACTCTTGCTACCATGCTGCTTGTCCCCTTTAACAAAGCCCAGCCTAACACTAGCACGTAAATGGAAAATCGAATATTCTGCTGGAATATGAACGGTAAAGTGTTGGACAGAATCCCCCTTCTAACTGACCTTTCTAAAGAATATAACTGTATTTGCATACAGGAACACTTTCTGACCGATGATAGTGTAAACCTTCTAAAGTTTTCCTCGGATATGCATTACCTCGTTCAACCTGCGCGAAGATCTGGGACTCGGGGGTCGTCCCTCTGGTGGCCTAGCCATAATCACGCGCTCTAACTCGGAGCCCCCCGTGTGTGTCGAGCAGAATGAATGGTTCCAAGCTGCCAAAATGCATGGCGTGTTTTTCGTAAATGTTTATTTACCAACCAATTACAATGACATCGCTTCAGAAAAGAAGTTTGCAAAAGCATGCCAGAAGCTCGGAAAGTGCCTCCTCAGTTTAGTCCAGAATCATGCCCTGTTATAATTCTTGGTGACTTTAACTGCAATCTCGACGATCATTCCTGCCCTCGGGCTGTACTATTGCTGAACGCCTTACCAAGCGGATTTAAAAGTTGCTAAGAAGGATAAGTGCTATTCCTATATCAGTACCGCAAAAACCGTCTCAAATCTTGATCATGTAGTAAACTTACAAACTGGACCTAGAGTCAGTCCTCGGTTGGATCTGACGGTGCCTATCGGATCATTTACCTCTCTCTTTTGCAATACCAGCCCGTCAGTCCCCAGTGTGCTCCAAAAACCAAGCCTGAGCCAGCACGTGATTGGAAAAAAGTAGTCCGTGAGCAGTTCCAGCTCAATTGTGAACAAATTTTGAAGAAAATTAAAGTGCCTTTCCACCTCCTACAGTGGGATTGTGACCTAACGGAAAGCGAGATACGCCTGCAACTGAACATGTATTTCTACGAAATTTGCCACTCCTTGAGAGTAGCTGAAAGGGTTGCTGTCCCATTACGTAGCGTCCGACGTGGGTCGCGAGTGAAAGGATGGGCCTCTAACAGTGAGCTTGTGAAGGCAAGAGCAGCTGCCAAGTTCTGGCTGGGGGTTTGGCACGAGTGCGACCGGCCAAGAAGCGGGGTAGTCAATGAATTGCGGGTTTATACAAAACGGCGGTTCGCGAAAGAGCTACGAAAACATCGTAGTAGCCTCAAACGGGAAACAGTTTCAAAAATCATTGAAAACCCTAATTTGGTCTGGAAGCTCCGTGCCAGGCCTGTAGAAAGTACGGGACAAAATGCTAGTGATATAGATGAGGAATATGGGTAGATTATTTTGCTGCTGAATTCTCCCCACCAGATGATGTGAAAAATAAAAAGTTTAGCGAAGAGCTCGATCAGCTTATGACGAAAGAGCATAATTACCTCGTGATTTCTAGTGCGAAAATAACCCACCTTTGTCAAAAATTAAAGAAGAAATTATCCGCCGGTGCCGACCAAATCTGTGCTCTACACCTACTGAATGGTGGTCCAGTTCTATCGGAGCATTTAGCAATAGCTTACCAAATTATACTAACACATGGTATTGTACCGGACATTTTCTGTTTAGGTGTGATCACTCCAGTTTTGAAAAAGGGTAAACCTGCTCATGAACCATCGTCATACAGACCCATTACTGTATCATCTGTGTTTTGCAAGCTATTTGAAAAGCTCATAATTTCGGACATTAAAGCTAGTTGTAAAGTGCCTCCCCACCAGTTTGGATTCCAAGCTGGCTTAGGATGTGCCCATGCCTTGCATGTAGCTGCAAATGTTCTACTGGATGCCCACATTTCGAAAGAAAGCCTAGCTATAGGTGAATATGATGTACGGCGGGCTTTTGATTCGGGTATCCATTCTCAGAATATGGTTGAGCTGAGAAAGTCCGGAGTTGACCGTGCTATTGTCAAACCCTTGAACGACATGTATAGTAGGCTCAAGGTCCGTATTAAAACTGTCAGGTAAATTAAGTCGTAGGTTTGCTGTGGTGAAGAAAGGTATAAAACAGGGAGCCGTATCATCACCTGATCTGTTCAACAACAGCATATCGACGGCCCAGTCAAAAGTGGCCCCTTGCTGTATTTTTAAAGGCATTGACGTGTCCCTAGTTGGGTTTTGCAGATGACCTTCTAAACTTTTCAAGAATTTTGTCTTCTTTGGAATCTAACTTTAAAATTTTGGAGATGGAGTATGATGAAATTGGGTTGAGTTTTAATGTGACAAAATGTGAAGTACTGTTATTTAACTGGAATGCCTCTCAACCCGAAATCCAACTAGGGTCACAGGTGGTCATGCCCTCTAAGTCAATTGTATACCTGGGTCTGCCGATCGGTGAAACTCTTCAGCATACACGAGCACTGCTTGTAAAGCACATCGAGAAGAAGATCAGGTCAGCTTATGGAGCTTCGGTTTCCTCCAAGCGTAATCTAAATAGGTCGCTGCGTGCACAATATTTGTTGCTGTTGCCTTACCCCATGTTCTTTACGTTTCGCCGTTCTGGAAGTTACTTACAAATTCGAATAAAGTAACTATAAGAAGAATATTCTTCAGGTACCTCAAGTTCCTACTTGAGATGCCATTAAGAACAAGTAATTCTTACCTAACGAGGCGGTATTCAGTACCTGACCCATTTACTGCGGTGGAAGCGTGTCTTGAAAAGTACCGTGATAGAGTAGAAGCGAGTAACCACCAGTGGACCCGCCATTCTTACATAGTTGTATTATAGTTCCTTCGTGATTATTTTCATTTCAAGAAGTTTCGTTGTGTTTTGTATGTGCGTTTTCTTCTCTTTTGTTTTTTATCCGTCTTTTTGTTCAATTGTGACGGGTTTTTTCCAATATATTTATTATTATTATTATTTATTGCAAAAACAGCTGTGAAGCAATCACTATGTGTGGAGAAGCCATGGTTCCCGATGAACATCTTGAGGTAAGAATAGAAATTTGCATCTTTAATGTCATTGTAACGTAGACAGTTTTGACTTGATCACTTTATGTCCACTTTTAGTCTGGAGATGTAAATTTAGGGCCAGGTCCAAGCTAAGAGTCACAGAGCCGAGGTATGGTTGGCGACACACGGCACACACTTTGATGTAAGAAATGATCCTTTTCTATTTAAATCCAACGGAGATGGCTCAGAATTATATCCTGAGCCATCATTAAAAATTGGCTCAGGCCGATAGACATGTTCTTTAGATGGACTTATTCCGCAAAATAGTTATACTAAGTACAGTGCAAGGGTTAAGGAAAAGGATGGGTGCCCAAGATTAGACGGGGATTGATTATAAAAAAATTTGCCTTTGAACATCGTAGCAAATCATTGAGCAGGAACACCATGCAGAAACTATTTTCGCAAACAAAAACCTGGCATCTACTTTATGGCTAAGTAAGAAGCTAAAATTATGTTTAAATGATAATGTAAAGACAAAAACCAATATCTAAGAGAAATAATCTTTGTCTAAATTCCATTCCTTCAGAAATAGCAGCTCTTTTTCTTCGTAAAAACTATAAAAAAATTCAGATCATACGGGATTAATACATTTAAGTGAAACATTGCAGTTAACTGGAATAACAGTCATTACGTGACTGTATTTAACTACTATTGTCTGGTGAGTGACAGTCAATCTACTTTTATTCTTGATACTTCCAGTAATAGTCTGAATTTTGGCTCTTGTTAGCCTATATTAATCTTCAAGTTAAAAGGAAAAGAAAATAACAGTGTGTGGAAACTCTATCGATGCAGCCGTATACCCATGGGTTTGTATGTATAACCTATTTAACCTATTTAGCTACACCCGTCCATAGGGGGAAGAGGGATGCCTCTGGAATGGAAAAAGGGGTCTGAAATTTTTTCGGATCTCCCCTCCCCTTATCAAGGTTGAAATTCAGAATTATTTTCTTTTATCCTTTTCATAGATTTTCTCGATAAGATTTCAGATTCAAGTCCCTGAAAGAATTTTGTTTCGGAAGATTAATGTAAGATGCAGGTTTTAGAAGATATAATTCAATACTTTCTACAATAACATATGAAAGAGCTCACATCTTACTTCTTAAAAATGTGAAAGAGATGCATAATTTTGTCTTAGTTTATTTGTTAGATAATTCTAAACCTTGTAAGTATTCATCTTTATTTAGTTTTTAAGAAGTTTGCCCTCTTAGGTAAATATTGCCAAACATAATAGGCATCAAAATTGGAAGTAAAAAAAAAAATGTTAGCATTCTGTATTCGAGATGTATGATTTATCGAACATGTAAACGAGAAACATACTTTTTTTAAGCTATTGAAGGGATAATATTAAGTTCTGCAATTATTCGCTGTTATTTGATTTTTAAGAAATTTACCTGCCCAACCGTGGCGCTGTATTGACACACGAAAAATAACTCATTTCATATTAGGATAATTTCAAATATAAAGTCACTGAAAGAATTTTTTCCAGATCCAGGTTATAGTCATAGCACTACTACGATCGTAGATGGAAGAGATTGCATCTTCTTGCTTCCTTTTCGTAGTTTTATTAGACCAAATATGATAGGCATCAAAATTGAAAGTAAAAAAAAAAAAAAAAAAAAAAAAAAAAAAAAAAAAAAAAAAAAAAAAAAATGTTAGCATTCTGTATTCGAGATGTCTGATTCCTCGAACATGCAAACGAGAAACATATTTTTTTTTAAGCTATTGATGGGATAATATTAAGTTCTATATTTATTCACCGTTATTTGATTTTTAAGAAATTTACCTGCCGAACCGTGGCGCTATATTGACACACCAAAAATAACTCATTTCATATTAGGAAAATTTCAAATATTAAGTCACTGAAAGAATTTTTTCCAGATCCAGGTTATAGTCATAGCACTACTACGATCGTAGATGGAAGAGATTGTATCTTCTTGCTTCCTTTTCATAGCTTTATTAGACCAAATATGATAGGCATTAAAAATTGAAAATCGATAAAGAAAATGAATGTTAGTTTTTTTCCATCCGAAATGTAAATCCGAAGTGTAAATCCAAAATCTCGTAAGTGTAAAAGAGATAAACATAGACGCTATTTTATGTTTGACAATTTTAACTTGTTAAGTAAACACAGGTAAATATAGTAGGCATCAAAATTGAAAGTGAAAAAAAAAAAATGGAATTCGTATTCAGTATCCGAGATGTCTGGGATTTGTCAAAAAAAGTAAAAAAAAAATACAGAATTTTTTCTTAGGTTGCCGACGAGATGATATTAGGTTCTATAATTATATGGCGTTATTGTGTGCTTAAGAAGTTTACCTTTTACGGCATGGCCCTGTACTTGCACAAAATCTACCTCACAAAAATAAAATTCAGAATCTAAAGTTAGGGAGGAGTTTTATTTCAGAAAATTAGATTTCTGATCCAGTTCTTTGGAGAAAAAAACCCGTCTATCCGAATTTGAAAGTTTTTACCTCTTTTAGAAAAGAATTACCTCTAGGAATCGAAGAAAATTGATGCAGTATGATAAATTAAGAAAATTTTGTCTCAATACAGGTTTAATTTTTGCATATAGAGTATTTCATGCATTTTGCACACTTATATGGCATTACTCCGCTAAAATATAACAGTTACCAACATGAAGAACTTTTAAAAATAAAAATAAAAGATTGGGATTTCAGTTTTTACTTCTCAAAAATGGATTGTTACCTGTTCTGTTTTCATCTAATCCAACTGTTTAATCAGGTTTTGGAAGAAAGTTCTATTCTCTCTATGTAATCTATTTTATTTGAATTTAAAGCTGTTTTCTTTGGAGCTAGTGAATTATACATTGACTAAATGAAGCAAATCCACAAAATCAAAAATTGGAAAGTAAAAAATTCACATGAAATATTGTTTATTAGCTACAATCCTTTGGAGATTAAGAATTAACCTAGTCATTTTCCTTGTCCAAATGACTCTTTCTTGACCTTATGGACTCGTCTCTATTGTATGCTTTAGCTGGCCTGAAAAAATGCAAGACTTATTGTTTATTCACTCTGCTACAATCTTTGATTATACTTTTGTTAGATATCACTGGTATCAAGAATTGTACATTGGTCCTTAAAGTCACAGTACTGCCTAAAATTGTCCCTGTTTTCCAAATAAAGGTCGGAAAGTCCTTTTTTTTCAGTGTGTCAGTTAGCCAATACATTACCTTTTCGGTTCGCAGTTTTTCGTTTCCGTTTCAACCTCAGCTGTCATTCTCCCTGCCATCTTTTTTTTCCTAAAATGAATTAAGTTGGCTAGATAGCGGTTCCTCTTGATCGGAAGAATTGAAATCTAAAGTCACATGTAATCTGGTCAAAGATCCTCCTGTAGTGTGGTGTGCTACTGTCTTTTGATATTAAACATTTAGAATTTTTTTTCTTCCTTTTTTCCGTGTGTTGATTTCGCCATGCTAATTTACTTGAAGTATCATACTAGAATACCAAACCAAATCCCCTTTTGGCATCCTTCTACTCATAATTCTAATATTGTGCTTACTTAAACCACACTGTTAGCTCAATTTCCAAGTCAAAATGATGTTTAGGTTAGTTTAAGAAATATTACTAGAGGGTTTACATAGTGCAGAGCAGTTCGAAGGTCTCGTTGAAGAGCAGTTTTTCGACATATCTGGCTACTGGTATAGAAATGGAGTCTATGCCAGTTTCTCCCAACTTTCAGGAATAAATTGCATAATGCATTGATGAAACTAGACTCTTGTCGGTTACGACTTACAGCTGTCCACGCTGGAAATTCTCAGAGTTACCATGCAAATGTCATCAGTATGATATTTGTGGAAAACCTGCCTGTAAGGCTGAATTACTTTGTTGCGCAAGTGCCTTGTATTAGATGTTCGTGGTAACAGTAGTGATGGCATGAGTGATTTGTTTAAAGTAAGGTTTCCTTGTGATGTTTCAGGGAAGTTCACTTTGAGCTCTTTGAAGTCCAAAGAATTCGTTAACGATGCAAAACCCATGTTTCTTGAATGAATTTTGGGAATAATGAATTACGATTAATATGAATTAGGTGGTGATGAAAAAATGTATGTTGCCGCCCATAAAGAGCTTCAAATACTTATAAGGTACTTCTCTTCTCAGCAAGCTTTGGTCTTAAACATAAACACACACACATATATATATATATATATGTATATTATATGTCGCTTTAGTATCGTGTCATGTTTTAGACAATTAAGTTATGTTGTTATGTTATGACAGCCCGGGTCAAAGTTTTTGTCCAATTTTCTTGAATTTCTAAAGTCGTCAAACAACATTTCTTAAGTTTACTTATGTGTTACTAACCTAAGCATTCAAAATCAAATAGGTCTATCTAAAATCTCTGTCTTTAAGTAGAAAGATTGTCATTGGAGAATTTCGTCCGATTCACTTTATCGTACACAGAGCTTAGGTAAATGGATCCTCAGGGCCAGAATTGAAGAAGCCCTTTCGTAAAAAACAAAATCAAACAATATACTAAGCACATCTTTTGCTAATGTAAACTCCATATGAAGGGACAATTTAAGTTGCCCTGTTCTTTTTTTTTACCGTCTTCAGAAAATAGATCTCGTCTTTTTTCTTCTTTCCTTTTTGCGTTGTCCGGAAGACCTATGCTTTTTTTTTTATCAAAAATTGGAAGAAACTGAAATTTAGGTTTGAACTTTGAATTTAACTCATTATTTTCACCAGTAAATTATTGACAAAAAATATAATTTCACAGTAAAATTGCAGAATAGGAGCAAATGTTTGTGAATTATTAAATGTACTATTGATACATAAATATGTATCGGTTTATTTAAAAATATACTGAAGAAGTTCTTTCTGAATGAAGAAATGCAGTTTATTATTAACATTATTTTTACGGAAAAGCGGATGGTGAGACAGAGTATATTCATTTTTATTTTTTGATTGAAAAATCGGTTGAGAGTAACAAGATTGCAGCCGTCTTTTATCAGGCGCTTTTTTGTCATCCCTTGCCAGTTGTTGTAAGTAATGTTTATTTGTAGTTTGTAAATAATTTAGTCAGTCAGTCAAAAAAACATCGATAAGAAAAGACGGAATTTCTATGTACGCTTTTCTTATTATGCCTGAGACGCATATTTTGACTGTCTTAGGGACGCTATAGTAGACATGCTGGTAACCTGTGTCTGCATATCTCTCTTGGCCTGTAGGCCGTACCTCTTACACTTCTTGTTAATTTAACAAGTATTCTTAAAATTATTATTTTTCAGAGCTGTCGTATATGTAATGCACAAGGAACTGACTGTCGGGAAGAAGGGTCAGTCGCTGGACGGGGGATCAAAGATGCAGATTTTGTTTTTTACGTGTCCGCCTTAAATACTAACAGATGTCACAAAGGCCAAACTGTGGCCTATGCTGCGCATTGTCAACAAGAAGTATCTCTTGACAGGTGAACTGTTTTGTCATCAATGTTTGTCAGTGTTGACGCTTCAGCTTTGATTGTAGCAATTTCGTAGGTTTTACGGTCTTGTGTGAACAATTCTGTGTAAACTTTTTTAATTATTTTTTTTTCTGAATAATGAATTACATTTAATCCTGTCGTAAAATCTGATAGAATAAAAAATAAATAAAAATCTTAATCTCTGGGTCTTTGTTACTTTTTAGCAACATGACCTCTATTAAATGATATAAAACAATGATAAAGTGCGCTGTTTCGTATAAAACGGAAATTCATGCATTAAAAAGTAAAGGAAAAAAAAAAGGATTCTACATTTCGCTACATCATTTCGTATTACGTAAACGGGTGGAGAGTTTCTGAGAAACTGAGTGGTATAACAAAAGTAACTTCCGTCTTTAACATGCTAAAAATATACTGAATTTCGTGTTAAGAATATAAACTGTGCAAATTGAATTTATAATTATGCACCTATTGTCTCAGTAAGTCTCCCTTAAGTATTGGAAAATGACTACGATAAGCATAATATTTTTTATGTTGAAAAGATGATCCAAGATAGTCCAGAACTATTTTTTCCAATAACAATTATTGCAAAATGAAGATTGTCGGTGTTCGTGTTTATTTTAGGCAAACGGAATAATAGGGCTAATTTTGTTTAAAGATGATAAAACAGTACTATAAGAGACAGAATTGCTAATCAATAATTAGTAATTTTTACGAGGTAAAATCGATACTAACGAGTGTGCTGCCAAAAACCAGAAAACATAACTACATGCGACACAGCCCTGGAAAAATGTGCATCCCTCCGATTGAAATTTTTTCCGGAATCTAGTGTCACAAGATAGATATTTCAAACGTCTCGCAAGATTCCCTGGCTCAATACCATTAGATCTTATGAGTTTTTTTGGAAAGCAAAATATATGCTGACAAGTCAACAACATATAATAATCTCCAAAACAAAATTTGAGATACAAAGGGTGAAATAACTCCCACGGTTTGCAATGGTTCATTTATTCCATGTAGAATTATAATAAAACGTAAGAAGAGGCTTTGATTAACTTTTCTTATATATTGAACGGCGGAATGATCCATATACTCTGGGTTGAAGTCCAGGCCTCACAGACTCATTGCCTCCACTTACCCCGAAAAACTAATAATTGCTTGAAGGAAACAAGTATGGATTTGCCCTCCCCAACCCTTATCATATACTTTGCCAGCTGTCGGACTTTTTTGTCATCTACTATATCCTTCAGTTTAACATTTAACAACAGCAAACAGGCCTTTGACCCCTCTATTGGTCCCTTGTCCTTTCACTGCTTGCTTTTTAGCAGAAAGATAGGTATGTAAGATAAGAAAACATGTTTTTTTTACATTACCCTTCTTCGAAGAGCAAATGTAGTCACCCCTTAAGGAAAGGAGAGCACAAATTTCCTTGCGTTTTGCCAACAATACCTCGCATAACCCTCGTACTACTTATCTTTTCCCTGGTGAACATTTAACCCCCCCCCCTCCGGACTCGCTCCCCACATTTTGTTTCAAGAAAAATTCTTCTCGCCCGAAGAAGAGTTTCCACTGAAAGATATATAAGAACATTCATCCCTTACCTAGTTAAGATTTTATATCAATAAACCCTCCCCCTTGTCACTCTACTTTCATCTTATAGTTTTAGTGTTTATTTTGTAATTGCGAACTTTGTAATTCTTGCTAGCTAGACTTTTGTTTAAATTAGTTTTCCTGTTTTAATTTTACGAGTTTTTACCGTTTGAGTTTTTTACTGATTGCAATTTTATGATTTGATGACATTAACCATTTATTAAATTTTTCTATTTTTGTGCTGACACTAAAGTGCGAATTTGGGCCTTTTGGGCTTGTGAGAGCCGCTTTAGCGAAGTAAAAATCTTATCTTGTCTAACTCATGAAAAATCTCCAGCCGATGTTTACTCCTTGCTAGACACTCTTCTGCTAAATGTCTCCTTGCTTTTTCGGTCATTTTACAATTTTGGCAAAGTGCCGAATCGGCTCTCCCGATACGGGCAAGGTGCTTCCCAAAATTTTCAAATCGTGCTATGGCTTCAGTCACCATTCTTTTCTTCGACCTTTTTGGCCGAATTAGATTGGATAGGCTGAAGGGTTCCATCTTCAAATTATACTGAACTTTCAAAATTAACAGATTTAATTAATAGGTTTCAATGGATGCCAACCAGGCTGCATTATGGGTTGGAATAATTTGTATTTTTCTTCATTGAATATTATCATATTCAACGAAAGTGAGATTACTTTCAAAATTGGGCTGCCCATGGAGAGAAATTTTCGCGCAAAAGCTTAACATCTTCATCGTTATTCATTAGGCAAAATTTTTTAAAGAAGTCGACGAAAATGCAGTATCAAATAGTATATTCGACAAGGTAAATTGTATATTGATTTCAAAGACTAAAGTGTAGAAACAATTCACATCGTTAAAATTTTGGGCTTGAGTAGAATGATGGGCAATTTGCTTATTTAAAGGCTTTAAGAGTTGACAATTTCATCTCCAGGCTGGATTCTAAAAGAATCGTAAAATTCTTCTTTTTTTTATCTAAATTCAGGGCAGTTCATTGCTCATTTTGTTACCTAAGAAATTCGCAAGTTTCCAAAATCGTGGACGCGGATCGATAAATGATGTAGATGGCATGCTACTACTCAATGTCGACTACATGCACCAGCTGGAAAATCACTTGCAAATATCGTGGATCACAAAGATCAATACAGAAATGTAGATGGTGTAATAGCTATTTTGTGTTTAGATGGCAGAAAAATATATATATATTTATTCGTTGACAAACTACCTCCAGTTTTCCGCCAAAGAGCCAAAACATAAAGTCATACGATTTGAAAGAAGAATGTTGTTGGAGGGTGGATTAAGGCATTTTGGACGGACTCAAATCTTTAGCTTGTCATTATCCTCTAATTATTTCAAATAGAAAGTAATAAATACAAAATGTCAATGAAAAATAATTAATATCTAAACTCGCAAGTCCCTTAAGTCTTATATGTATTGATGGAAATCAAACTATTATCTGATTTGGCCCTAGCTTGAATAAATTTGCAATTAATAATCCAACCAACTCTTAATATGCAGGGAGGCACAATCGTAGTATCCATTTTATCGTATTTTTCTTGGATACCGGAATTAGCTAGCTGCTTTGTGTCCCCAAATTGGTAATAATCTACCACTACATTACATACAGGAAGGTTCTGCTGAACCATGCATTTTATTATTTTATTTTTGTAAAAGGCTAGAAATAGTAATGATCAACTGCTACATTACACAAAGAGAGATGTGCATTTTTTTAGGATACCTGAATTAGATAGCCACTATCCTGACCTTAACTCCCTCTGGTTTCCAGAATTTACAATGATTTCACATCTACATTGAATAAAGGCGGACGCCATTATTTTTTTTCCCTTGTTTATCGGAATTAGCAAGTTACTACCCCAAATTCAGAGTCATTTGGGTCTTGAAATTAGCCAACTGCTGCCTTGATTTTAGGTATGACAGAACACTGACCCGGGTACTGAAGGCCAAATTTCAGGGAGAACCCTTTTGCGTTAAGTTTCTATTGTTTTATAACAAAACACAAGGTCGACTTATTCCTCAACTGAGTACTTTAAGAAACTAACTTTGTATATTTTAATGAAGATATCTAAAGCATACACCTTAGGTGGAGACTAAAGAGCACCTAAAACTGAGATATATTTGTTACACTGAAGCCGACGGCGAAAAGAGGATAAGAGCCTTCAAACAGTTAAAGAAGAAGCAAAGAAAGAAAGAGACATAGGTGCTATGAAACATGATTTTTCTTAATTGGCACTACTTCAATGAAGCACAGCTATTGGATAAAGCTACTTCATATTTTTTGAAAACCATGAACAAACATGCTAAACCCATGCACGGGAGCTTAGGATCCCCTATAGGATTAACTCCACACTCTTGTCCCATGATTTCTATTAACTGATATTGGCTAATCGCGCTCTGGATCACTGTTCAATTATTACTCTATATCAAATAATAAATTTGGCAATGATTCAGCACCCTTCCGTATCCGATATTTTAGTTCTATTTTTGGAGGAAAAGAATTGGATATTGAGATACCCTTAATGGGCTTTTCTCCGTTAGGATTGTAGAGGTATTTTTACTATCTAGATTCTGGAAAGACGAGCCAGTGCTTAGGACAAAAATATTTTAATGCCTTAGGCTCAAAGACCTCCTCGCATAATTTTGTGTTTTATATGCATATGCCCCAATAAGGTCGAAAGGCTTAAATTTTTACACTATATTTTGTTTAAATCATGGACAAATAATTTCACAAAATGCCTAAACACTTGTATGTTCTCATTCCATAAAATTTTAAATGATGTCGAACACCCTTGTACAAAACGGTTCTGAGTTGTGGATCCGTATTTCTTTTTGTATGTTCCGCAAACACATTGTGTTGCGCAATTTCTAGGCCATGAAACTCGGGTATTGCTGACACCAATGCCAAAGTATGTATTTTGCCACATATTTGCATGTTGATATTTGTCGAACCAAAATTTATCCCTGTACCCTATTCTCTTGAACAAAACTCGTTTGATTTATTGGTTTCTCCTGTTCTCAGTTTTTTTTTCTAGTTTTTTTATTACTCTAAGCTTTTTAGCTTTTCGAAAAGACAAATAATTAAGAAAACAACATTTTCCATAACTATTTTTCCATGGACTGAAGGCCGACACTAAGCCTTCCTGTTAAAAAAGAAAAAAGGGAATGAAAAAATAGACAAAAATCGATTTTCATATAGACTAATAATCTCACTCAATATTCAGTTTTTTTTTCTCGTATGTTCAAAACAGGCCGTATCTTTAATTATCATGGTGGATTTTTGGCCTACTACATGGTATTTTGAACTGTCTGCAACTTGTTGTATACTCCTCATGTTCGAACAAGTAGTATATGCAACTCGAATCTTGCTTTGATCAGGTTTTTCTCTTACGAGTTCACTTCTTTATTTTTTTTTCTCTGCTGGGAGAAACAAAGAAAGTAACATCATAGACGCAAAGTAATGCAAAATAATGGCTCAAAAGCAGGCACCTGTGTATGAATTTTTTCTGGGCGACCAATGATAGAAAAACATTTCCTTGTAAAATTTGAATGAGAAATTCCCAGCAATTTGTAAAACAACATTGTTATTTCTGTTTGGGGGTACGGGGTCCACCTTGGTTTGTCCCTGCTCTGAAGTGTCTTTATGATCTGTTAATTCCACATTTCATGTAATTTGATTCTAGGCCAATTGCTGGTCATGCCAATCTGTGTCCTAACTCAATTAGTACGAAACCTCAAGAGTTGGATATACTTATATCAACAGTCAAACATGAAATTCTTCATGCCTTGGGGTTTTCAGTAAGCCTGTATGCCTTTTATAGAGATAATGAAGGAAACCCTTTAAGTCCAAGAGGAGAAAATGGAAAGCCAGAGCTGAATCACGCGTAAGTTCAATTCTTCAGTGTCATTTGCTTTTTTAGGAATATTCGTATCTGCTTATATAATTGGCAAATATCCGTAACTCCGAGCCAATTATTAATCTTCAACTCTGAAAACAGTCGCTCGAAGTTACGTAGCGGTAATCTAAAACGAGCATTACACTGATACAGTTAGTTGAATTTCAGTTCTAACAAGAGAGTTAGCTTCCCCGCCCCCCTCATATCCTAGACAAAAGCCTTTAAAGATTACGCTTTTCAGCTACGAAGCAAAAATACTTGTATTTGATGTTCTCTGATATTTCAGGAATTTTTCAAAAATTCCCATAAATTTGTTTTTGCAATGAAGTTTTATCATTAAAATTAATCAAAGTAATATCATTCTATCATTTCTGAATCAGCTTCAGATGGCAATTCTTCCTCACTTGAATATTTTTTCCTAACTTTTTTTTTCGGGTACTTTGGCGCATGGTTTCTCTTTACTAAGCTCCGGCTATTGGTGCAACTGTGATGTCATGATTGCAGCTGAAAGAGAAGTTTTGGTGAAAATTCTATCCTTTTATAGGAATACTAGCTGTTGGGGTGGCGCTTCGCGCCACCCCAACACCTAGTTGGTGGGGCGCTTCGCGCCCCCCCAAGCCCCCCCGCGCGCGTAAGTCGTTACGCGCCATATTAGTTACGCGCCATTGTAGCTGTGTCCGTGTGTCCCACCTGTGAATAGAGATAGCAAACAAAAGCAAACAAGCAAACTTTCGCATGCAAACCGTTTAGGGTTTGCGTAGCGCAGGTGCCGATCCCCTGATTCTCAGCCCTCGGCCGGGGTGCAATGCGTGGTTGGGGGCAAGCCATCCGACGCTTTCCCGTGCTTTTCCCTAGATTTCTCTAGGTACCCATTTGAAGCTGGGTGGACTTTTGGCTTGTCTTACGGGGAAACGCCACTAACCCTCGTCCTAAACCAATTGGCACCACCGAGATTCGAACCAGCGACCCTTCGCTTGTGAGTTCGGCGCGTTAACCACTTGGCCGCGGACGGAATAGAGATAGATATAAATATATATTTTTAACTACGTAAAACATGCGAATATACAACATTCTTCGCTATCCCATTGTCTGTGCATATAAATAGCATTTATATTCCCTGTGTCCCGGTCGTCATTTGTGTCCTGGTGTCCCAGTTTGTAATTTCTCTTTGAGTGTCCCGGTCGTCATTTATATTCCCTGTGTCCCAGTGTCCCGGTCGTCATTTGTGTCCCGGTCTGTAATTTCTATTCAAACAATCCCTGTGTCTCAGTCGTCAATTATATATCCCGTCTGTGCCCCCGGCGTCCCCGTTGTAGTTGTGTCCCTGTGTCCCGGTCGTCATTTATATTCCCGGTCGTGATTTGTGTCCGGGTGTCCCAGTCTGTAATTTTTCTTTGAGGTTCCCGGTCTTCATTTATATTCCCTCTGTGTCGGTCGTCATTTGTGTCCCGGTCTGTAATTTATCTTTGTGTGTTTTTTCTTTTTAGTTTTTTTTAGTTTTTTACATTTTTTCAGTTTTTTTTTCTTCTTTATTTTTCAGCGTCACTATGAAGTACATATCGCCGAACCTTTGTTTTTTAACTTAAATCTGGTAGGCATTGATGACCTTATCCAAGTCAAAATCCCAAACCCAATCATCATCGCTATCATTTTCAGTTTTGATATGTTTTGACTCTCGCTTTCCAGGTGGATTTTCATCTAACTGCGCGGTTTTGCGTTCTTTAGCCGCAAGCCTGTTTTCTTGCTGTTCTTGTGATTCCTCGGCACGCTTTCTTTTCTTACTTTCTCTATCAGCTGCAAGCCTGTTTTCTTGATGTCCTTGTGATTCCTCGGCACGCTTTCTTTTCTTACTTTCTCTATCAGCAGCAAGTTTTTTGGCATAGACTCTTTGAGCAGCTTCCTCGGCTGTTGCCATTGTAGGTCCTCCAGTCATTTTACAATTAAACATTTTTCCGTGAACGCATGTCTTAAATATCTTTAATGACGTCACCGTCATAGCAAAAATGACGACAACTAACTTCATGACGTCAGTCGACACAGAAACATGACGTCACCTGACAGACAGACACACAGACAGACAACTTATTTTTATATATATAGATTTCACTCACGAAAAAAGGCTTTCAGCTTTTTCAAATATGGAACCTAGTAAAGAGTATTTTTTTTTTGTCTTTAGCTAACGCTCTTTATTAGGAAATAAGTTCAAGGACTGTGAAGCCGAATTTGATTTTTTTTTTTTTTTTTTTTTATGTTGAAATAGTCCCGTTCTTTTTATGGAAATGATCAAGCTGAAGAAAAATATTATTTAAAATTTTGCAATCAAGGACGTCTAAACTTATGAAGACCCTTCAGGGTCAAACGACTTGATCAAGCTATTCCGTCAATCGACTGATGTATGGTTCAGTAGTGCTTCAATCAACCCCTCAATCTTGATCAAAACTCATTTTCAGTTAATCTTCGATTCTATTTTCTGTTATGTACCTTTCTTGCTCTGAAATACCTTTCTTGTCTTGACTTTGGTTGTCCTTAAGCGGATAAGCTTGATCATAATGGACAAAGACGGTCAAACAACTTCGTCAACAGCTTGAGTCACTCCAACCTTTTAGTAGTCACTTTCAATCGATTGGCAATCGATCAATCGATAATACAGGGTCTTAGACAGTCAATCAAACTTGAGTATCAATTCAAGAAATCTTTTGGTCAAAATGATTAACCATCTAGAGCCTCTTTATTCATGCTTCGACACATGAATTGTACCCCTAAAATATAAAAATGAAAAAATAGCTGTACTTCATTGGTGATCAGTGACGCTCTGTCTAAAGGCGTAAAATACCACTGTCCCTATCAATAACTTTACGTCAGTAGAAAGCGCCTCTGATTAGTGAAAATTGATGCTCTGCGATCACTTTCATGTCATCCACGCTATCTTTTTTTTAAATTTGAGAGGGATGGAACAGTTTTAATACCGACCTTACAACGCAGGTGCATTGAACAAGTGGGCAAATGCACAGGTCAAAAATAACGAAATTAGGGAGGTTTTGTTTTTGAAATAGCTGTGATGCGTGTAGACCACGCTCGCCACCGTCTGACTGGACTTCAAATCGATGAATTAGCTCTATTGACAAGGGCATTGCTTATTTACAACATTTTAATAAAGAGGCAGTAGCTTCAATATAATGTGAACTAAAACGGTTGTAAAGTTCTTATATTTTGAATAGATTGGAGTGGTAAGAAGTAGAACATTGCTATTTTACCATCAAAGTGTTTTTAGGCTTCAAGCTCGTCAGTGGAGTGATAAAGTGATTAAGAAAATAAACCGTCCTGACTGGCTAGTTAGATCGGGGAGAGTCACCCGTCAAGTTCAAATGGTTGTTACACCCAGGGTTGTGGAAGAGGTGAGAAAGCACTTCGGTTGTGATGACTTAGAAGGAGCTGAACTAGAAGACCAGGGGGAAGAAGGAACTTCTTTGACTCACTGGGAGAAAAGAGTGTTTGAGGTAAGCTTCTAATCCTTTTTTCTAGTATAATAAGTGTATTTACAAAATATAGACCTATATAATAATGCATTTAATACGGGATAGATATGGAGGAGGTTTTGAAGGTTTTTTGGTGTATAGTTGTATACAAAAGGATAAAGTACTTGAATTAGGGACGCTTCTGGACTACTAAGGTCCCTGTCGGTGCTGTAATGTGTTGCTACAGTAAAATTCGATCTCTGGGTCCCGCATTACCAAGCTAAGGTCAAAGCCACAGCGCCACCAAAGGGTGAACAGAGTCGCCCCGGGTGGGATCGAACCGCCTACCTTTTGGTCGACAGCCGAACGCACTAGCTGATTGCTCCAGGGAAGCTACAGAATAATTTATTTGTCATCGCTGTTTTAGCAAAGAAGAATTATTGGATTTTTCTTTTGACAATGGTATCGGTGTCTTGTGGCTCTTCGGCATGGCATCCATCAATGACAGAATCAAGGTTGTGGGTGGCTTTGTGGGAAGGTACTTTTTCGATGCATCCTTTTTCACCCCTTTTACTTTTCGTGTTCTCGATTCATTCACTTTTAGTACGGAGAACTCGAAGTAATAGTCATAACGATATTGCACTTGATCAGCAACATTAACGCTGTACCTGGGCCATTTATTGGAGTTCTATTTCATAGTTTCCGCACCACTGCTTAGAGTGACACCTTTATATCTATTTAAAGCAATGAGCTCACCAATTTTGTGGAAGTCAATAAAGTATTCGTGGCTGTCTGTCACTTCAACTTCATAGTGCCTGGGATTGGCCCTGGCCACGCGACATACCGTGCTCCATCCCTCGATGCTGTAAATTGGGATGTTTTTGCTGGCCCTTGCTATGCATGAGTGCATTGCGTCGCCTTCTTGTTGTGTATGCCCGCTTTCGAGAAACACGTAACTAATTTCATCAACGTGGTCTAGAAATCGAATGGTATACAAGAACATGCCCATCACAAACTGGTCCAAAACTGCCCACCGTAGCAGTCTGTAACCCAGATGAAATAAGTCCACGTTTAGAAGCATGGCATTCTCGTACCCCTCCTCTTCAATTATGATATTTTCTGTAATCATATTCTTCACTTATCGAGCACGTTTTGCCCGGTTCAAATGAGCAATATGTACTTCAGATTCTTCCTGTTTCTTATCTGCTGGTAAGTTATCAAAACGACAACGTGCAGAGCACTAGTTCTTTTTTGGTTTGTGAAAGGTTAAGTTCAAGGATCTTTTTATATTAAGTTTTGCTGACAGGTATATGTTTGGAAGCCTGGCATGTTTCTGTGTAAAGATTGTACATCTTTCCGGCTGAGGTCTGCGCTCAAGTATTTCCTAGGCCATTTGAATCTCCAGTAGTGGGAACCAACCACTGGGAAGGACTTGACATGATCTGTTGGAAATTTTGATTGGTCTTCAGTAACCGCGCCTTCTGATTCCTCGGGCAGCTTTTGTTCCTCAGATCCGGTTGAGATGACGAGATAGGTGACTTGTTTTTCAAAGCATTCAGAACAAACTTTACTCTCAGATCCAAAATCCCATGGAAGTTCTTCTTGCAAACTTGTTTCTGAACACCGTGAACAGTGAAGCTGTGAAAGAAGGAGTTGTACCTTCGAGAATCCGTGCCAACAGTTTTCCTTTTGGTCGGTACTACTTTTATACTGGCCAAAATAAACTGCTTTTGCACATCCCTGTTCCCTGTTTCTCTTGCCAGTCTCTGAAGCTTATCAAAGATGCTCTGTTTTTTTTCTTCGCTAATTTGTTGTATTTGAACTTGCACTTGCAAGTAATAGCTTTTCTTTTCTCGAATTACCTTTTGATTTTTTTGAAGTGTATTCATCCCCAGGTGTATTTTTCAATGTAACAATTTTGTACTCAGGGGTCTTGCCTATTTTCTTTTGTCCTGGGGCTGTTTCTCCTTTATCCAATGCCTCACTATCAGTTCCAATTATAATATTAGTCACATGATCGAAAAAGAGTGGAGTAACACCAGACATTACTGCATTGGAATCAGTTGCACTGTTATTTGTTTCCAAATCTTCGGCTGCACTGATATTGTCACTAGTTACTTCACATTTTTCAGTCGTTCGGCTTCTAATACTGGAACTTTCTCCAACTTCCATATGCAAACAATGAGCTGTGTGTAGTCTTACATCCTTATTCAGCCCAAGAGATAGCCCATTATCTTCTGTGTCACTGTCACTTAGTCTGTAATTTGGATCAGGCTCTCATTCTGTGGCAAATTCAGACGAAAGATCAGGATTGGATTCAGATTCAGCCAAATATTTTAAGATTTCTTTTGGTGTAATGATTTTTTTCCTATTTGGGTACGTTTAGACATCCTGGGACTTGGGAGAGAGATCACATTTCACCCACATTTCCTACTTTCATATTTTTTACATTCTCAGAGCAGAACGGTGCGACAATTATTAATTTTCGAGAGAAAAAAATATTTTCTTTATCCCTTCTCAATCTATACAACAGTTTAAATTTTCTGGATTCTGGCTAGATTTAGGACTATTGGGGTACTTGACATCAAAATGAACCATGTTGGAACTCAGCGTATCCAAAAACTCCCATAAAGCCCCCCCCCCCAGCCAATATCTATATATATCTATATATCTATATATATATATATATATATACATCGATTGGAAAATTGGAAAATTTTGGCCCCCTCCTCCGCCCTCAGTTTCGAGCAAACTTGGTATCAAAATGGATTTCATACCTGGACTCAGCTTACTCAAAAACCCATGTATCACCTTTCGACCAATGTAAATGTTTTAGTTGGAACATTGTAAAATTATAAAGTTTTCAAAAATCTTGCCGGGATTTACCATTTCCGCTCCCCATCTACATGCAGGTATGGTATGATTTCAGCTCTCTCTGTTTTATGCCAAATATATTCAAAAAAATAACTTTTAATAATTTATTATTAATATATTTCATATTTTGTTCATTATTTACATCTTTACACGTATGTGCATTTTGTGTGTTTCTTGTTTAGTGTTCATCGAGGATTTTAATCGACATAAACTTGACTTTTTGCTTTTTGTTTAGGCATAAATGCATGTGTGACTCTCTTTTTAAATATAAGTTTGGATTCGTCGGTATTTGCTTGTGATTATCTTTTTAAGAAAAGAAATATATCTCGTATCTTGACAGTTTTCATTTTATACTTAATAGCGGGTATCAGCTATTGCGAATTGATAGGACTAATAATAAATGTCTTGGGATGGGTAACAGCCTGGTGGTAGATCTATAAATGATATTGTCTTGAAAATGGGTTTAACGGCCTTCCATAATGCTAATGCGTCGTGTACTTCGTAGTTATTATGCGTAATATTTATGAATCAAGAGTTTTATGGCAGTTATGAGTTTTAAAGAGATAAAAGATTTCAAAAAGGGTACTGAAACATTACATGGGTTTAAATGGTAATCTGGCTTCTGATGTGGCTTTTTTGCCAAGTAAAAGAAGTCTGGCGAATCGAACTGTTTTTTAAAACGAGGATGGACAAATGAGATCGAAGTTTCTTTTTGTTGGAGAAATTCCGAAATACCTTCGAAGTATTTGTCATAGTGGAGGTCCTTATTCGTGTCCAGTGTGTGGGAATGATGTGAGGGAATACAGCTATTGTGCACTTCTTGGTTGTTTGCAAAGAACTGAAGTAGTAGAGGTTTGAACCTCTTGACGTATATCATAGGGATAAGATAAGTCTTTTTTAACGCATGTATAATAATAATATGGGGACAGAAACAGGGCCAATAGAGAGTTAAGCTCGAACTGAATGGTGCCTGTTGTTAAATAAAGTGCACAATACATTAAAAGGTAA
Organism: Artemia franciscana; assembly: GCF_032884065.1. NCBI lineage: Eukaryota > Metazoa > Arthropoda > Branchiopoda > Anostraca > Artemiidae > Artemia > Artemia franciscana. Next base: position 15,344,297 of record NC_088883.1, on the reverse strand, counting down.
AAAAAAATAACACAACTAGCGATAAAAAAACGAAGAATGAAACGGCTTAACTAAGGGAGGCTAGGATTATCGACAGTTGATTAAGTATCAGAGATAACATGGGTTGGTTGGTTTGCTCAGATAGCCAACGAAGGTGCGGCTAGCTTCCCGTGGCCAATTCTCGTCGCCGAGACGGATACGAGGATCTGAACGTTACCCCAACCAGGTTTCCGAATAAAAACAAAATTCCTTTTTGCCCATGTCACGAGCCTCACGCTTTGCGATCAACACTTCCTGTCTCTTCCTTTCAACGTTCGTCTTATGCTACCAGGACTCTATTTTTATGCAATATGTAAGCTTTCTCTTGGTTTTGATGTGTGATACAAAGTGATTTATGAAGTTTATTGTTATTTAGCGGTTGGTATTTGTTAGTTATTGATTTTTTTTGGGCCGTGTCCCATCTGATTTCTATGCCAAATAAGTCTGTCTATCTAGTGTTTATGATGCAAAGACTATTAATGAAAATTGATAGTTGAAATAAGGTTGAAGCAAAACTAAAATTTAGAGTTTTCTAGGAGCTAGCTTAAAACCATTTTATGCAACATTAAAAAAAAAAAAAATTAAAATTTTCAAAGCACTAACTCATGGAATCCTGGCAGCAGACTAAGTCGACAATTATTAATTTCTTGGTGGTATCCTTTTGAAAGAAGCTACTTGTAAAGATTCGTAAAAGATAAGTTTGAGGTAGCCCAGCATGTTACTTGTCAACGTCAATCTAAGCGAAGCTCAGGATTTTCAGCAAAATACTTTTTGCGTCATCGCTAATATATTGGTCTTGGATAAAGCTCCCCCCCCCCAAAAAAAAAAATCCAGATGTAAGTATCCAGACAAAATTTTTGAAATGTATTGGTAGGTAAAGTCAGAAATGAAACACATGCTACACAAATACAATGCTATAATATATACGTTCATTCAAGACCAGAATAAGATAATGTTGGCTGAAATGTGCCAAAGGACTCTCCCCTGTTGGTGAGAAGAAAAAAAAACGCTTTGTATTACGTATGAGGCCCAGCCACGTACACAAGCTAATTCCCTCTCAATGAAAGGTAATTAAATTCAGTGTTTGAACGTTGTGTTCCCATGTGCTTTTTCAAGTTCTTTTAGTAGCTGATAATAGTTAAAACTAAAAGTTTTTTCGTGGGTAGATACACTAGTAAATCCTTGTAGAATATGGAATATTGATTTATATTGAATCGACAGATTTTGCTCGGTTAATCTTGAAAAGAACTGAAACTTGCGATTCTCTTCATCACAAAATGTAAAACTAACTAGAACTACTATCAAAACAAAAAAGAAAACAACTTTTTCTTATCAGGCTCCTTAATTTCATGAAATATGTCTCTCAATGTAAAAGGAAATGTAAAAATATATAACTCGGACACTTGTGTCCTTCAGCTATCCAAGGAAATAACATAATTTCTGAGTTTATCAACTAGACGCCGAAAACTGCATCAGTTTATCATATCTTGGCTTTCAGGGGATCCCAATTAACGGTAAAGCTACTCCTCAGAATGCTAAGCCGTTAAAACTAGCAATAAGTAAAGCTGAGGAGGTGATGTTGGGTAATGAGAAGATCGATCAAGTAAATAGATTCACCTACCTTGGTAGTATTATTAGTAAAGACGGCGGGTTCAGTGAAGATATTAGATGTAGAATAGCGAAGGCTCAGGGTGTTTTTTTTTCACGTTGAAAAAAGTTTGGAAGAATTTGAGGATAATTATGTAGACCAAGATTAGAATATTGGAAGCTAGAGTGATGACATTTGTCAAGTATGGTTCTGAAGCGTGGGCACTCTAAAAAAGGGATGGATTTGCAAGGATTTGCTACGTGTTTTCCAGATAAATTGCCTACGGATTGTTTTGAGCATCCGACTGACTGACCTGTACCTCAAAAAGTAAGCTGTACGAAAACTTTACGCTTTCTAGGGCTATACTGAGAGAAAGGGTGAGATGGCTGGGACAAGTTCTGCAGATGAAGTATGACGATTGTCAAAGGTTGTGCTTGTCGGCCAGTCTTCTAGGGCCAAACTAAATGCAGGTCTTCCCCGAATGGGCTTGGAGGATGTCGTAAGGAAAGATTCTAGGGAAATTAGGAATAGAGAACTCGCGTTGCAAAAGTGTCATAAATCCCACAGAGAAACTCTGCTATTTTGCTAATTGTAATAGCTTATTTTAGTTTTTACAAAAGAAATGTTATGAAAACAAATCAAAAAAGCAAATTTGCCACTTTAAATTGAATATTTATATAATTCTGACTTTGCTGCCTATTTTGTTTCACGGTCGCATACTAAATTAAGTGAGAACTACAGGAAATTTAACCAAAGTCCTTCTATACAGAAACAATTTTGTAATCCTGAGCTTGCCGATCCCCTCCCCTACGCAGACCAAGTTTTATGGTACACCCTTATCTATGATTATCTCATAATTGGTCGGCTTTTATTATGAAACTGTGATCTTTTTGTATTTCCTTTCTAATTATTTCTTTTTCTTATATGAATAGAACGAAGCAATGACGGGAACACATACTCAAAATCCAATTTACTCGCGCATTACTTTAGCTTTGATGGAAGATACAGGATGGTATAAAGCCAATATGTCAATGGCCCAGGATTTGACCTGGGGTCAGAATTTAGGTTGTGATTTTAGTCAGAGATCCTGCCATGAATGGATGGAGTTGCGAACTCAGAGGTGAAAATGAAAAATTCTTCTTTTTACTCCTTTTTACTGTCTCTTCTTTCAATAGTTTCTCTAGCTTAATACCATCTTGGTTCAATATTGACTTTCATATTTAATTAAATTTCTTACTTTATATAAACAGTGATTTAGGGATATTCTAGAACACAGGTATATTCTGGAAGAAAAAGGTCCTTTCTACATATCAAATTTGGCACCCTAATTTTAAATATGAATTCACACTGCCCTGCACAAGAATTTTAATGACAGATTATATTTGGGATTATACTTCAGCAAAATTGTATAAATTATTTAGTAACGTTATTGAGAACTTTGGTAAATATCATGGTTTCTAAAAAGAATCAAAGAATTAAATCTACCACGTTCTTTAAAATAAACAACATTTGCCCTGGATATGGCTGTTTATATAGTGTTATCACGTCCGTTTTTCTACGTTATGGCTACTGTATCTGTACAGATAATGACGAAGATAAATCTCATTCGAAAGATCTCACTAGGACTCCCTCTTCCTCCCCACTGAAATTTTTATGAAAGCAAGCTAAAAATATGTAGAAATCAGAATATTTGGGCCAATAACACATTGTTCCAATTTTTAGATCCATTGTCCCTGGAAAAAAGTCTTCTGATACCCCTTTATGATTTTGGCTCACGCAGGCACATTCGAATGCTCCATACGTTAGCTGCATTTAAGACTGTTCTGGTTTTTACTCTGGGGAATTTTTATTGACTGATATGTGAGCATCAAGTAACATATGATGTGTGCGTTGTTTTAAACGTTTACGAGTCATAAGCAATAGCAATAGCAAACATGCATACACACAACTCGTTTTTATATAGATAGATAGATAGATAGATACAATACAAATTAACTGCGTAAAACTTGCGAATATACAACATTCTTCGCTGTCCAATTGTCGCTGCATATAAATAGATTGTCAGGTTTACCGACCCTCGAACATGCAACGTACAATTGTCCATGGGAAAAACAATCAGTATTAAGATCTATACCACATTTTTCTAATGATTGACCTTGAGCTTTGTTAATGGTGATTGCAAATGCTAATCGAATTGGGAAATGCAATCTTTTAAATTGAAAAGGCAGATCCGTTGGAATCATGGGAATGCGAGGAATAAGAACAGCCTCACCCTCAAAAGGCCCTGTCAAGATTGTGGCCTCTATTAGGTTTCCCATTGTTTTTTTTTACGGCAAGTCGCGTGCCATTGCAAAGCTTTGGTGGGTTGATATTTCTTAAAAGTATTATTGGTACGCCTATCTTTAGTTGTAGCACGTGTGGTGGAAACCCTGAAAGATCCACGGAATTTAAAAATTCAAATGGATAATTAACCGCTTCATTTGGTTCCAAAACTGTGTCGACTGACTTGTAAAGGACTGCCTGGTCTCGAATCTTGGTCAAAACAATATTGTTGATTTCGTGGACGTCTATATTTTTGGGTGCAAGAATCGCTCTTTCACTTAGCCATTTATTATTTTTACAATTGTTTAGAATATTCGGAAATACTTTTTCAATCAATTCATTTTCGGACGTCACTAAATTACAGAAATCAGCAGGTAGTTGTATACGTCCTGAAATTGAGTCTACTGGGAGCTTTCCGTTTCCAATTGCCAGCAATTGATCTGAAAATGTTTGACCAGAGTCATCGTTTTGCAATCGGACACGCATATTTGTAGTTAATTTTAATGTTTTTACGTGTGCCCATAAATTAGAATTTTTCAGGCAAGCATTCATTTCGTCTGCAGGAGTTGATCTAGGTATTATAGGTAATGTTTGCCTGAAATCTCCCGCAAGCAATATTAATGTGCTGCCAAAGAGTTTCGACTTCCCTCGCAAATCTTTCAAGCATTGATCCAGAGCCTCGAGCGATTTTTTGTGTGCCATTGTGCACTCATCCCAAATAATAAGTTTGCATTGCTGCAATACTTTACCCATCCCAGATGATTTGGAAATATTGCACGTGGGAGTTTCTGTAGAATGCAAATTCAGAGGCAATTTCAAAGCGGAATGAGCAGTTCTTCCACCAGGCAGCAATGTTACGGCTATTCTGGACGATGCAATTGCCAACGCTATATCATTTTTTGATCGAATTGATGCCAGAATCAGTTTTATCACAAACGTTTTACCAGTACCTCCTGGCGCATCCAAAAAGAAAGTTTCTCCAACGTTGTTACCGACACAATGCATTATCGTATCATAAATGTCTTTTTGTTCCGACGTTAACTTGGAAATGTTATTTTGTACATACGACAATAGATCACTCGTACTGTAACTTTGTTCACGATCCAATTCTACACATGTCGAAACAGCAGCGATACGGTTAGGTGAAGGCATTCATAAATCCTGAAGAGGTTTGTTTGCCATACGGACGCACAAATCTTCTATAATAACTAAAGTGTAGTTATAAATTTCTGATGTAAAATCAGAAGTCATATCTGACGTCTCTAACTGTTTTCGATGGAGTATATCTTCGGACATTTTTGACTTATATTTTTCCCATAACTCTGTAGGAGCTGATGGAGAGCAAGTTGTTAAAATGATGCCAAACAATGCACGAATTTGACTTGGAGTTGACGTTTTGCACGCGTCATTGATGCAGTTATCCCAGTGTTGGTCATTCTCCAATAAATTCAGAGCTTGGCATGCACTACGGTAAGTGTCATGTATAGTACCGTTTACAGTTCTCAAATACTCAAAGGATGTCGGACCGGGTACATTCACCAAAAGCAGGCGTAGAAAGAAGCATTCATGTTGATTGGGGTGAACGGTGTACAGTCTTCCTATCGTGGTATCTTTGAAGATGGTAGGTTGGCCGTCGACTGACTTACCCTGTTTTCGACGTTCAAATACTTTATTTTTAGTATTCCACGTGTAATACGAAGGCACTTCAGTATACAGCAGTTTTTTTGCAAAAGAATCATTTTTGCAAAGCGAAAAGAAACCGGTTAACTGTGTATCCAGTGGATTCAGGGCTCTTTGTTGCACGTTGGTTTCCGAGAAATAAACACGTTGACCATTCTGTAAATGTACCGCTAAGTGAACAACAGCTGGACTACGTTCATGTATCGGAAATGAAAGAATTCGCCAAACAGCTTCATTACTGCTTATGTATCTTCCAGCCTGATATTGTACGATTTCGTCGATATCTTTGATTTCGGGCTGCAAGCCAAAAACTACCATGTCACTGTCTTTGTTGACGTATTTACATATGTATTTGATTACCTTTACGGAGTTACAGTATTCAACGCTTATGTGTGCATTAAATGTTTTTGATAATAATGGGGAATATGGAACAACCCACTGGTTATCTACTTCGATGATGGTACCGTTACGCTTCTTTATTATTGCTGTTTTACCGCCATCTTCAGTAGATCTTCTTCTATATTGTGGGTAACCATCATTGCCAGTAATTGTGTTGGATACTAAAATTCGAGGATATTGCTTTGTGCACCTTCCTTTGGCCATGCATGGTGAATTTTCGTTCAGTGCACCGCAAGGTCCATGTATCATATTTTTTACAATAATATCATGTAACCCCTTATCGACATTTTCATCAGGTATTTCAGCGGAAATCACATCATCAATTTCGTTCGAAGTAATTTTTTATGTAGCCAGATTAGTATATGTGCGTGTGGCAAACCTCGTTTTTGCCATTCCACTGAGTACATCCAGCATCGCACTGACCCAAACACTTCAAAATTTACTATGTAGTTTATCAGTGATTTCAACTTTTGCCGGAAGACACGGGCCGTAATGTCATGTCTATGAACCGCCGATTGTCCTTGAAGTAAAAGCTGCAGTATCTCGTCCCAAGATTGATTACATGTAAATGTAATAAATAAATCTGGACGACCATAGAGACGAGCATACGCAATAGCATCTTGAGCATATTCGTGCATATGATGGGGACTGCCAGCATATGACGAAGGTAAAATTGTTAATATTCCAACGTTTGTGGTATTACCGTCATTTATAACTGCACCTCACAAATGAATGTATTGTTCAGAGCGGAGCTTGGTCTGATTCAGGCGGATATATAGCAAACGTTCTGATTCAATTTTAGCATACATATCAATGACGAATTGGTGAAACAATTGACGGCATTTTAAAATATAATTTTCTTCATCCTGCCGAATCATTAGTCTATAGGAATAATAATGCATTACACTGCATTTCTTATTCATTTCTTTATTAGTGGCTGGATTCATCAATTTAATATTAAAGTGATAGCCGTCGGCTCCATCCCAAAAAATGATAGGATATTGTAGGGCATCGTAGCATCGATGAGTTTCAGCAATTCTTAACAACTGAGCGTTTCGCTTATGAAGAATAATATCTCGAGGTAAAAACTGATCACCGACCATAACGATTGCCACTTCGTCGATAGTTGGAGCATTGTATCTACGCACATGTTGGCCAGGAGGCGTTTTGTCAGCGGAAATAACAATTTTATGCGTATCAGTAAGCATCAAATTGATGGCTGTTTTGAACAGACGCACTAAATTATTATTTTCGTGGAAAAGATGTTGCAATTGGGAAACGATTGTCCTTTCAACGTTGAGAGAAATTTCGCAACGTGCATTCAATTCAGAATTTCTATCACTGATGAAGTACAATTGTAAAAATATATGATTCTCGCCTGAGAATGGTAGAAGGGACCCTGCTCTATGATAAATTTGCCCTTTTACTTTGAAAGTAGACATAAATTGATCTGGATTTTCGATTTGGGCTCCAAACGACGTCATTTGGAAACATGAGTTATATTTTCTGATTTGTGACAAAAAACGCTTAGATTCTGACGTAGTTCCAGTAAGGAAAGTCTTCAACGGCTCTGGTGGTGCAGCCAATAGAGGAAGTTTAACTTTTCCTGAGGCGCAACACATTCCCATTGTTTCACCATTGAATTTCAAGGCCTTGTAATAGGGACAAATTTTAGACATAGTCCCGATTTGAACACATCTACTCAAGCTATAATCATCGACTGGGCTGTACCTGAATGCCAGGCGATAACTTTCAGGTTGCTCTGATTCCTCGGCACGCTTTCTTTTCTTACTTTCTCTATCAGCAGCAAGCCTGATTTCTTGCTGTTCTTGTGATTCCTCGGCACGCCTTCTTTTTTCACTTTCTCTTTTAGCAGCAAGTCTGGTTTCATGTTGCTCTGGTAGTTCCTCGGCATGCCTTCTTTTTTCACTTTCTCTTTTAGCAGCAAGTCTGGTTTCATGTTGCTCTGGTAGTTCCTCGGCACGCCTTCTTTTTTCACTTTCTCTTTTAGCAGCAAGTCTGGTTTCGCGTTGCTCTGGTAGTTCCTCGGCACGCTTTCTGTTCTTTCTTTCTCTATCAGCCTCAAGCCTGTTTCCTTGCTGTTCTTTTGATTCCTCGGCACGCTTTCTTTTCTTACTTTCTCTATCAGCCTCAAGCCTGTTTCCTTGCTGTTCTTTTGATTCCTTGGCACGCTTTCTTTTCTTACTTTCTCTATCAGCACCAAGTTTTTTGGCATAGACTCTTTGAGCATCTTCCTCGGCTGTTGCCATTGTAAGTTCATCAGTCATTTTACAGTTAAACATTAATAGATTTCTACGTGAACGCATGTCTTAAATATCTTTAATGACGTCACCGTCATAACAAAAATGACGACAACTAACTTCATGACGTCAGTCAACACACAAACATGACGTCACCCGACAGACAGACCCACACATCCACAGACAACTTATTTTTATATATATAGATATATATCGTTTATATTTCCAACTTTTTGACATCATAATCAAATTCCCTATATTTACATTTTTTTCCCCTTATCATTTGATTCCCTTTTCACTACGATTTGGCTGCTAAAAATGTTCAATGTCAATAAGCCCATTTGCTCTACCTCCAGCGTTAACCTCAGGCCACAGGAACAGTTGATAGCAATGCTTCCACTATTCCCGAATTTACTAAAGTTTCCCCAAATTTCCCTCTAAAGAAAATTTGGTTCTTCGAAATCCCCCCGAAAAGAACCGTTCGTAAATGCATAATCGCTAACACGAAATAAGTGTAAAGCGCTAGTTTTAATTAATGTTAATATCTGTGGAGATTCCGGAAAACCCCATTTTCTTTTGAAGAACTTTAAGAAAACCCCAAGTGGAACCTAAGTGGAAAAACTACTGGTTGACAGTTATTCAAATTTGAGTTGAGGACACGTTTAACGTACTCAATGATTATTGCACATTTTTCTTTGTTTGCTTTATTTTATTTCCTTATCTGTTTTAGAGGAGAAAGCACACATCCGTTTTGTGATAAAGTCAAAAGAGATCCACTTGAGACAGATTGCACAGATGATAGGAATTCTGTGGCATTATGCAATTTAGTCGAATATAATACGGAGCTGCCACCTATTTATCAAGTAAGTAAGCACCTATTAGAGAAGAAGGATGTCATCTACAAGTGAGCAAATATATGTTCGAAAAAACGATATATTACGTGTAAATTTAAACATATAAAAGCGAAAATAAATATTTTAGATAGCTGAAATCTCTCCCCCCCCCCTCTCTCTCTCTCTCTCTTTTGCACATTTTCTACCATGATGCCCTAGCAACCTTTGAACTCCAAAGTTTAGAACTCCATTTGGGTGACCTTATCCTTAGGTTTGGCAAAATACTGCTGTCTAACCCTGCTCATCGTGACATTTTACCCCCCAGAAGCCCTGACAGTCAGCCGTACGAGACAGAAGCTAAAACGAGACAGAAGCCTGTGCGTGCTTGGACAAACCGCTGCCAAAACTCTTTCGTCCTTTTTTGCGTCCTTATATAATAGAGCATAATAACATGCTTTGTATTTCAACGTCAAATTAGCCATTTGATTTACAATTGTTGTTTTAAATAAACCTTTCTCTCTCTCTCTCTCTCTCTCTCTCTCTCTCTCTCTCTCTCTCTCTCTCTCTCTCTCTCTCTCTCTCTCTCTCTCTCTCTCTCTCTCTCTCTCTCTCTCTCTTTCTCTCTATCCATGATCGACTCTTTGACTTGATCGTTCTTTAAACCGATGGAAAAAAGGTGAAGAAGCAATAAAGAATGAGGACAGAGGAGTGCTACCCATGCAAAAAAGTGAATTTCATTTTTATTCGAAGAGGGGGCTGATATTTCTTTTATTGTATTTTTGACAAAGGCGATTCCAGAGGTACAGTTTTCATTTCGGTCTAACAGCATTTTTTGAAGGTTTTCCTGGTATCTTTCCGAAACATTTTTCGCAACATTTTACCATTAAAATTAACTGAAATCATAGCTACTATTCCTGAATTATCTTCAAATTGGCATTTTTTTTCTCCTTTTACCGTTTTTTTTTAAGTTTTAAAATTTTGTTACTATGGGCTGAACTTTGTTCTTAACTAGGTTGCAGCGACCGCTTCAACCATGATGTAAGATTTGCAGGTAATTATCATACATAATTTTACATATTGGTGTGGTCGTTTTTGTTGTTTTGAACAAATTAAACGATAATGTTTAGTTTGACGTGATAGTAGGAATTTTAATTCGGGAGTAATATCATTTTAACATAGTCTTTGAACTCTGGTTTTTATGTAACTTTGGGACCAAGTAGAAATACATTTAAATCACCATGTGACTTCAGAAGGCTGCTTCAGCTAGTAATTTTGATGTTGCCCTGTGGTATCTTTTTTTTGTAGTACTGAGGTTATTATTGCTGAATCTAGACGTTTTTCTAGTCTTTTTTTAGATTTTTCTCTATTTCTTGGCTCTTTACTTTTCATTAGGTTCCCTATTAATATTTCCTCTCTGAACCTAAGCTTGAAATACAGAAAGAGCTTTGTGCCAGCGTTTGTTGAAACCATAAATAAATTATGTTTGTAATGCATCACGTTAATGTGTCATTTGTATTGTTAATGTGTTAGTTTTTTTTGATTTGACTGGCCAGTTGGATTCATCGGTGTATGTTTCACTTTTTTTTCTTTTTTTTAATATATTGTTGGCTAGCTGATTGAAGGCAACAAGTTCGGCAGTTTTATGCTGTGAGAGTTTGCTTGATAATAAAGTACTTCTCTCTTTCTCTCTAAGTATACACTCGCTCATCTTTGCTTGTTTATTTTTTTTCTAGAATTTCCAAAGCATTTTTTTTTTTTCATTTTATTCATTGTACTCATTGTATTTGACAGGCCAGTTTGATTGACAGGCCATCGCTGTAGACAATGTTTTAAAATTTCATTTATGTTCCACTTTTCTTTTTTTCTTTTTTTTTCTCTTTTTTTTTTGTATACAATGTTGGCTAGCTGATTGAGGGCAACAAGTTCTGCAGTTTTATGTTGTGAGAGTTTGCTTGACAATAAAATATTTCTCTCTCTCTTTAAGTTTGCACTCGCTCATCTTTGCTTGTTCACTTTTTTCTAGAATTTCCAAAGCATTCCTCATATAAGTGATAGAAATGTGGGATTTTATGGTGGTTCTGTGTCATTGGCTGATTACTGTCCATATATACAGGAATTTACGTGGAGGTCTGAAAACGTTGCTATAAGAGGCTCACAATGCCTATTTGCAGAAAATAATCCAGGTTAGTGTATAGTATTACAGGTTTCTGGTTTATTTTCTATCATTGTCTCCTACTGAATGTCCCTGTCTCCTCGATAAGAAGGGATATAGCTTATAAATCGGACAAATAAAAGTAAAAAAAAAACGGCTTTTTGTTGTCTTTATTACATTTTTCAGATGGGAGTAACAATGATTTAGTAACTGAAATGATAAGACATGTCTATAGAATCTCGATGCTTCGAAACAAGAGCATAATCTTCGTCTGTTTGTTTTTTGCGTTTTTTTTTTCACCTTTTAGTGTCTTAAGTTCTTTTGTTTTTGTTTTATGTTTGTTATAGTTTGCTGTGAATATCAAATGGTCGTGTAGTTTCAATTGGAATGAACAATATTTTGGAAATCGTATTTGAAATAATATACTATGTGCCTATAATGATCTATATCCCTTTTTTATGGCCCGAGGATAGATTCTTGATATAACTCAGCCATGGTCCCATTTGGAAATTTACAGGGCTGAAATTGAACATAAATTATTGCTCTTAAGTTTTTTATTGTAGCATAAAAATATTTCACATATCAACAGAAATCTGGGATTAAAGTTGAGGAATTCAATGTGTTTCACCTTGTTTTTGTGTAAACGTTAATAACCTTTCTATGTTACTATTTTGCTTCTGAGACCATAGGTAGCTAATGAAGTTTCTTGACCACTAGGGAAATCATGCTAAGGGGATGATATTTCTTCTGTCCAGGGTGCGACTAACGAAGTCTTAGAATAGTATTACTACTACTACTACTAATAACTCACTGCAGCACCAAGCCACCTGAGGCCAACACAGCTACGCACGCTTCTCCTCCAACCTAATCTATTCAAGGCTTCCCTCTTTACACCCTCCCAGGAAGTTCCTATTTCCTTTAAATCTTTATTTATGACATCCTCCCAACCCAGACAAAGACGACCTGCTTTTTGTGTAGCCCCAGACGGTTGGCCAAAAAGGACAATCTTCGGCAATCTGTCATCCTTCATCCGCAGAACGTGGTCTAGCCATCTCAACCTTTCTTTCATTATAGCCCTAGAAAGCGGGATTGAACCACATTTTTCGTACAACCTACTGTTTGAAATACGGTCAGTCAGCCGGGTATCCAGAACAATCCGTAGGCAATTTCTCTGGAAAACACCTAGTAAATTTTCATCTGCTTTTCGGAGCGTCCATGCTTCAGAGCCATATTTGACCAATGTCATCACTGTAGCTTCCAATATTCTAATCTTGGCTTGCAGACTTATCTTTTTATTCTTCCAAACTTTTTTTTAACTGTGAAAAAACACCCCGATTTTTAGCTATTCTACTTTTAACATCTTCACTGCTCCCACCGTCTTTACTAAAAAATACTTCCATGGTAAGTGAAGCTGCCAACCTGGTCAATCTTTTCGTTACCCAACGTCACCTCTTCATCTTCACTTATTCCTAGCCTTAGTGACTAGTCTTCTTCACATTAATTTTCAAGCCTATTCTAGTACCCTGAACTTGCAAAACCTCTAAAAAATCATTCATTTTCCTCACACTTTCATCTAATATGCTTAAATCATCAGCATAATCTAAGTCCAGGAGCGTTTTTCCTCCCCATTTGATTCCGTGATCTCCAATTGCCTTTCCTGTGCTCCTTAAGACGAAGTCCATCAAAATGATCCAAGTAAAGGGGGATAGAACACAAGACAAGCTGCGGTTACCTTAACCGCAGCAGTATTATTCTCGTACATAGCACAAATTACTTTAATGTATTTTTCTGGTATACCATATAAGGATAAGACCTTTGCTAACTCTCTTCTATCAACAGAATTGAAAGCTTGCTCATAATCGATAAAACTGAGAACCAAAATTGTTTGACAACGAAGGGACTTCTCAATTATTAACCTAAGAGTGAAAAATTGATCAACACTTCCTCTACCTTTTCTAAAACCGCACTGTTCTTCCCATAAAATTTTGTCTACAGCATCTCTCAGTCTAAAAAGTATCATATTACTCAGTAATTTGCTACCTACAGAGATCAGACTAATGCCTCGATAATTACGACACTCACTCTTGTCACCTTTCTTATACAGTGGTTTAATTAAGGTTTTCCTAAAATCATTAGGTACTTCCCTTTTTTCAAAAATCATGTTTATAATCTATGTAAAACCTAAATATATTCAAGGCCGTATCCAGAGGAATTAAAAGGATTTGACCCCCCCCCCCTCGTTTTGTTTGCCCGACTCATAAAAACGTAACAAAAAAAGATATAAACGATTTTTTTGTGTTTTTAAAGTTTTTCGTAATTCCCCACCCCCGAAAAAATCTTTTTATAATCCCCCCCCCCGAAATAAATATCCTGGATATTGCCCTTATTTTGCATAATTTATTATCTGGAGCTAAGTGCACCGTAATAGTCATTGCTTTGTTGATTGTTGATGTCTGAGAAATTTTCATGTGCTTCTATTTTTGTTTGCTTTTCTTAATTCAAACAAAAAATGTAACGCCAAATTTCAAACAACTAACTTCAAAATAAAACTGCTAAGAATTTCTTTGCCGTATTAGTATTATTTTGATTGGTTGGGCCCTCCGACGAAAAAGTCAATAGAATTGTCACACTGATCTTGCATTATGTATGTATATATATTTTTTTTAATTAAAGCTTAGAAATGTTGAGACTACTCATTTTTGTCGGGAAAATTGAAAACGAAAAAAAAATCATCAAAAACATAAATAACATAACACAAACTACTAAACATGTCTAAAAAAGAGATCCTTGGCACTTTAGTCCTTTCTTTTGCTTATATTTATGGATGTATAACTGCCTAAGAAAGTAAGGCTAAAAGTTGTATTTCATTGACTGTCATTGTTTTTTATTACCCTTTTCGTGAATTCATCAACTGGCAAAATATCAGTACCGTAAAGTTATCTGGGAGTGATTCCGCTTAAAATTCTTTCTTTCTTTTCTTTTCTTATCTTATTTTTTTTTTTAAACCATGCACTCCGCTTGACAAGCCGTTAAAAGAGAGAAATGAAGTGGAGAAAGAAGAGAAGGAAATTAGTATTTTCGGTATTTTTTTTTTGTATTTACGTATTATAGCGACCAAACTTTGTTCTTGATCTGTAACAAAACCGGTTATCTGTGTCCAATCGGAGGCAATCAAATTAGTCTGAGCGAGAAAAAGCACCGTCCAGGTATATTTTAATTAACTATTTAATATATAGAGGTAGTTAGATTCGGTTAGGTATTTAATACAATTCGTTCTGGGCGGCCTGCTTTCTATAATTCTCTGTTGTAGTTTCCATAATTTTGTTAAAGTATTATATATTCATCACATTTTGGTTTATTTCATCATGATTAACCTACCTTCACTTCTTTGGTGTGGTTTCTATAATACGTAAGTACCTTTTCAACTATTCTCCACCCAAACGACTAAGCTGTGTCAAATCTGATCACCAGAAGAATTTAAAATTAACGTGATATTTCATTGCACTGAAGATGGAAAACATGACTAAAGCTTTAACAAAAACTGATATATTTTTGTTCTCTTTGCTACCCTCATGAGCTGTCTCGTAATAACAGGTTTTAGTTTCACTGAGTGTTAGCCTTTAAATTTGCATGTTAAGCTCTTGCTGTAGTTCATTTTAGTTCATGGTTTTCAGTCGCCTATCTGTTCTCCAATATTTATAATTTATTGATTTGCAAGTAGAAAAGAAACTTTAAAGAAATTGTGAACCATTGTCAATTCAAACAATAGGATAGTGTACCCAGTAGGACCAGCGTTTTTTTCTTTTTTTTATAATAATAATAAACTTAAATATGCAAGAATGTGGACTTTCAGGCCTAGAAATACATCTGTTTTTAATTTTTTATCTGCTCCGTTGAAAAAAAAATTAGCTTTTAGATCCTAGCTTAAAGTTTATGTTTTGGATTACAGCTCCTGAGAAGAATTTTGCGTTGGAAAAATATGGCAACAACTCAAGATGTATCTACCATTCTGGTCAGTGGGAGGAAAGAGCGTGTAAGCAAAGTCGACAGTGGCAGCAGTGGGGCTCTGGATGCTATGAATTCAAATGTCATCATGGTCGCTTGGGGATTATTGTACGTATTTACAACAAGCTAACAACGTCGTATTTATAACGAATTCGTATTTATACGAACTGATACATAAGCTGTACTATCTCAATAATGGATCCAGTTTTTCTCTAACTAGGCAGTAGAATTTTTTAACGTTAATGTTAATAACGAGCTAACAACATCGTGTTTATGACTATTTCGTGTTATATGAACTGATAATATCAGGTCTACTATCTCAATTATGGATCCAGTTTGTTTTTCTAAATAGGCAGTAGAATTTTTTAACGTTAATGTTAATAATGAGCTAACAACATCGTGTTTATGACTATTTCGTGTTATATGAACTGATAATATCAGGTCTACTATCTCAATTATGGATCCAGTTTGTTTTTCTAAATAGGCAGTAGAATTTTTTAACGTTAATGTTAATAATGAGCTAACAACATGGTGTTTATAACGAATTCGCATTTATACGAACTGATAATGTAAGCTCTATTATCTTAAATTCTCATTCGTTTTTTTTTAAACTAAACAATTGAAGCTTTTAAATTTAACGTTAAGAACGTGCTAACAATTCGTATTCGTAACAAATTCGTGTTTATACGAATTTACAACATTAGCCTACTATCTCAATTATGGATTATTTTTTTTAATTAGACAATAGAATTTTTTAACTATAATCTGTTAAGAAGCGTGTAAGCAAAGTCGACGACAGTGGCAGCAGTGGGGCTCTGGATGCGCTGAATCCAAGAGTTAAAAAATTTTGTTCTGCCGCCGAAAATCAAAACACATTTTACAATAGTTTTTATGGTTTTGAGTAAACTGTAAGATTTGCTTTTTATTGGCCCTGTTATACTGATTAGTGGAAACTAGAGAATTCATAAACCTCTCATTGTCAGTTTGTCTTGGTTCGAAACTCAATAAAACGAAGATTTACCATAAAACTTGATAATTTCAAAGTACCGTTGCTTAAAACTTGTATTTTAGAGGGACTGTTTTGGTCGTGTTTAGATTTAGGACAAGTTGTCCTTTAAGCAACAACGACAATTTTTATAGGATATGGTTAAAATACGCAAATGTAATACAATCTGCCTTTTTCTTGTTTTTCTAACTCAGTTTGTGAATAATATGAGCTCAATATATAACGTAGAATTAGAGAGACAACAATTAAAATAGGACTCTAAAATTGGGAGTTTCCTATTTCGTCGCTCGGGTATCAAAACTCGTATCTCCATAATTATAAGCTTTCAGAAGAGCAAATAAAAACCTCACAACTTCTCTGTTTCCCCTCTGATAACTATGAAGCAAAAAAAGATAGATATGTAAAATCAATTCATGTTAATGAATTGATTTTAATGCATTGAATTGATTCATGCATTTACAAAGCACTTACAAAGCTATACTCGAGTTTCTGCGACCATTCTGTGTTATTTTGTGCTTTTTTTATGCTTTCGAATAAAGGAGACGTAAAGAGGGTCAAGACGGATTGCTATCGGTATTTAAAGTTCCTACTTTATTTACCACGATCATTTCGGAACCGAAGGTTAATTAGTAAATATCAGGTAACGGATATTGTTCTTTCAGTGGAAAAACTAAGTTGAAATTTAATCGATGAAGCGCCAATCTGTCTTGGTCCTAACAATCATCTTATCCGCCTCTTTTGCTAAATTTTTTTTTTTTTTGTATTTGTGTTTTTTTTGTGTTATTTGTGTTATTTGTAGTTCTTTGTTTTTCTCCTTGTACTCCACTTTTTCCCTTTTGTAAGTGGGTAAGAAATAAATTATTATTATTATTATTATTATTTAATCGTTTTTTTTTTCACAGTTATCTGAGGCGAAACAAAAAAAGTTTTGAAGTTTTTGATTTGCTCTCCTGAGAATTTACAATTATGGAGATACGACCTTTTGATACCTGACGGACGATTTTGAAAACTGTAATAAAATAAAGAAAAATATATAGCCCAATCCAGGGGAAATTCAAGGAACCTGTTGGGATAAATGTTTTAAAAACGTCATTAACTGAAGAACTATTGACATTGGGAATAACTTTCTAGCTGGCATCTTTGAAACAAATTAATAGTAATTGAAAGACTTAAAAAATTCTTATGCAGTTGTACGGCAGTAGCTTCTTTTTCATATTGAAGATTTTTTTCTGATTTTTTATTTTTTTATTTATAAGTTTTGCAAGTCAAGTTGGCAACGATGTATAATTCTTGGAATTGATTGCATAAAAAGAAAAGAAAAGAGGATGAGTAGGAGAGAAACATTAATGGGATTCCAATAAAATTTAAGCCAATAAAATATTGCATACATGGTATGTTCTGGTAAATAGCCTGTAATTGGTAAGAGAAGGCCTCAGTGCCCTAAATTTGGCTGGAACGGGGCTATGGTTAATGATTATATATTTTTTGAAGATTATTTTTAAGATAGATCAGGTAGAAAGTTTGAACACGACGGAATAGGAGAAGAGTGTTTGCTAATGTGTCAGTTGGTGTTGGCCTAATGCTAAGACTAGGTTAAAGCAAAATATCTAGCTCGTTTCTTCGGCTTTTTGAAGCATCTCTGTTTCAGAACTCGGCTTCACAGTTGCCATTGCAATAGCTCTTAGAATCTTAATCTTTGTTGTAACTGAGCTGTCACTAAGAAAAACATCCTGCTGCTTAAATATTCTAATTTTCTAATTAATCTAATTTTTCTAATTTTCTAATTAATCTAATTTTTTTCTAATTTTCTAATAAAAATTTTAATTTTTTATAATAAAAATATTAAAATTTTTAATTTAATTTTAATTTAATAAAAATATTTAAAAAAAATTTCTAATAAATTTTTAATTTAATAAAAATATTAAAAAAAAATTCTAATAAATTTTTCTAATTTTCTAATTAATCAGCCTCCCTTTTTAATAATGAATAACAAATAACCTACTGAATTCCAGTGGTCGCACTTATCTGAGATACTATGTAAAGATCAATACTCATTAAATATTTTTGTAGACTGAACCAAATCCATATTACTAATCTGTAAAACCCCTCTGATATGATCCACTCAGTCAACTGTTCTAGTACCTAACATAATATGTTCGTCTCCCTTTATTCCTAACTTACGCAACTTAGTCGCCTTGTCCAAAGAGTGTAGAAAACTTATGAGATTGGAAAACTGGCTCTACTGTCTAAGACACAACACCACTGTCATCTAGTATTTGGTGTTGCTTGGCATTTTTTTTTTCAAGCTTTGTAATTGTAATTTTTTAAGGAACGGAAACATTTGTTAACAATTGTTAATTTGTGAATTTGACATTTATTACTACACTAGTCTTGCCAAATACAATACTTGCACCAATTTTATTCTATTATTAGACTGCCGAGTGTCCGTGTCCGCGAGGACAGTTGTTTGAATCCTGGAGTCGATAGTTATTCGTTTTGGAAAGGGGGTAAGTGGCGTAACTATGTAAGCTCAGCCAGAGTCGACCCAGCTCTAAATGGGTATTCAGGATGTCAAAAAATAAGGTTTTGTGAAAGCATAGGATAGCTGGCCTTCACTCCCCCATTGCACCTCCTGGCGGAAGGGCCATGAAACGGATATTAGCACCGTCGATTTGTATTTAAAAATCTAGTGCCGCATCCTCTCTCTGTTATACTGAAAAACTACCAAGAAATGTCGAACGCTAAATGACACTGATGACATTTTGACGGACATTAGTGCCAGTTTCAACTCTTGTAAGATCCTCGTACTCTTTTGTCTTACCTATTGTCTTAACGAACGTCTCTTGGGCCTTGAACCCACAAAACCTATGGTATTCTTTCATTCTGGATTCCATTTGATCAGAGATGCTAAAATCATACTAAAATTAGTACAAAGACAAGGCAATTTTATGTTTTCTTTTACGACTGTATTCTATCAAAGTATTTTCTGTTTTTCTTAAGACATAATCCATCAAAACTATCTTTATAAAAGGAAAAACAAAGGTATGTCCATCTCATGATTCTAGACCAAACCAACCACTGAATTCACTTCTAGTTTCACTAGAGTAATATTACAGTCGTATTATCTGGCATACTATATAAAGATCAACACTCACTAAACATTTATTGTAGACTGACCCAAATCTATATTAATAATCCCCGGATTTAGGGGATTTGATAATACAGAAACTACGATTATTAAATTAAACATGGATTCCGGTCAACATTATTGGTCATTATCTATGCACTGATAATAAATTCTGACATGGAATCACCAGAATGTGACTGGAAACTATTATACCAAAAAAAGAGAAGAACCATAACTGAAATTTGAACCCGGCTGAGTTGGAGTCCTGCAATTGATGAAATTCTATCCAATTGACTTTGATTTCCGCATTCAACTGAGACAGACTTGTCTCGGTGGCAAATATCTTGATTTTAACTTTCCCGCCTTGCAATGATTTGGCCGAATTTGGTCTGAAACTTTAAATTAATAAAGGATTACATTTTCAATTTTTTTAACGTGAAAGGTTTGGAATCCTCACTGTGCTGATGCATTGATTAAATTGGGAGTTTTGTAAATTTGTGTGTTAACTAGTGATGGGTGTGAATAATACTTCAAGAGTGGGTATCTAAAAATTCTTGCATTTCCCTCAACCTTATTGCGTAGCATTTATTTTAAATGAAGAAATAATTCAATAATTATTTTGAATGATTTCTGGTCCATTGAGAAATTCTCTTGGGCAGCACAAAAAGAAAAGAAAAACTAGGATGAAAGGAAAAATACTGTAGACATAAGAGGAAAGGAAAAGCTAAAAACCTCGTTAAGTGGAACTTCTATTCAAAAGTTGAAGTCAAAAGTAGTTATCGTTTTCATCGTTTTATGTTATATCTAACAATTGTCGTCTGGAGAATCATTTTGGATGATTCGTGCCATGTGTGTTCAAGAATCTTTATTTGAGTCTTTGATGGCAGAGACGTGGCAATTAGATCAACTAAAACATAGTACCCCCAACACCGTCCCCCATTCATAAAACTCTGACACTCATCACCCACCTACTCCTGTAAGAAAACTTTTCCCGGAGGTTTCAACTCAATTGCCTGGCCATATAAAGCGTCACCAATTAATGAAACTAGGCTGTATGCAATCTGTATAATGAGAAATCCTCGCTTTTGCTTCAAATTAAGCTATTGCATATTTGGAGATATCTTAGCTACCTGTTGTATTGTTATTCGTTGGGAGTTAACGACATTTTAATTAAATAAAGCATGTCTTTTCCGCTAAGTTATTTTTTGCATTTTCTTTTTAAGGTGGAAAATCATACTTATACTTGTTATTATACTGGACAAGAAATTGCAATTAGAAGATACTCCAGCGATTGGCTTCATGTCGGGAAAATTGTTTGTCCTTCCTGCCAAGAGTTATGTGGAGTAAGTCAAGATCCTCTTTTCTTTCTATGTTCAACCTAGTTTATCTCTTTATATTTATACTTCCTAATTGTTTCTTATTACTCGGTGCTCCTCACTCCGAAAACGGTTCAAAATTTGTAAATAAATATCATGATTTGGGCGTGAGGGTGGTGGGGAGGGTAGTGGTAGAAGCAATTCTTCTGACAGATGCTTTAGCAAAGCTATGCCTAAACACTAAATCTACGCGTAAATGCACCTCTTTCCTGCTGTTTTTATAAACTTTTCACGGTATAGTACCTATTAATGACCTTGAATATAACTTGCTAATAACTTACATCGAAGTAGACTTGGCTGCATCGCAGTGGTAGCTTAGGTCGTAATATTTGTCTCAAAGATATTAGAGGGATTAATATAAAGAAGAGTTTTCGAGTAAAAAGAATCGCAAGAATACCTCGAGAAATCTTTCAAAAACACAAATATATTAAAGTTATGTTCTTTGGTCCTTACTTATCATGAAAACAGAATTCAATTTCAGCAGCTCATCAAAAAGATACAGCTGGGAAAAGATTTTCTATTGAACTTTTTTTTAACCTGATTTATATAAGTAGATATAATTCCTGGCTGAAGGGCCATGAAACGGAGATCAGCACCGCCGGTTTGGACCTTAAGGGTCTAGTGCCGTCTTACTTACTTACTTATTTAATTAGATACGAATTTCCAGAGGAAAAATGCAACTAAACCTAAGAAGTATTGTGTGGAAAGAATTAGAGATCGGGAAAACACACCACTAGGAAAATAAAAGAATCAGCGTAAGTAGTGATAAATCCTTGAGGTGTTAATTTTGTATACTAGTTGTTGGAACTATGACCCAAACAATACATTCATTATATGATTCAGCTATGCCATAGATTATGCCGTTTTTACTTTGAACGCTTTGAACGGGTGTTACTAGAAGACAAGGGCCCTAAAGGTAAGTACATGAGGCTGTAAGGTAACTTACCATGGCTTTTACCATTGATAAAAAAAAATACTTAACAGAAAATACAATGCATAATGTTGATTCTGCTCGCTGTAACTAGGTAACTTGTTCAGCAGTAGCTTGCTTTAAATGTGATAAAAATGAAAACATCGAATTTTGGTAATGTTTAATACAAGGGAGGATTATTTGACAAGAAGCATAGAAAAAACTCTGAGAATAACTAAAAAACAATCATAAATACTCGCTATCTCACCCCTAAAGGCGCCTTACTTCATATTCTGCTTTTTCTTTTCTTTTTCTCTTTTTTTGTCATAGTCAATCTCTGAATAGGATGAAAATGAAAAGAAGAGAATTTTTCATGAATTTGGGACAAATACGTTGAACTTGAGGTTGATACGAAAAAGATTCCTTTTTCTGCTTTTTAATTGTGCGACTTGCTAAGAAAAAAGAACTTATACGGCTTAACAATTAAAAGGGTGACATATACCACCCTTGATTCTACGTCGTTGGATTCAGCTTAGGGCAAATTGTCTTCCAATCCAGAACAGGCAAAAAACGTTCGACAAAAATAAAATGATAGTTGGTCCTGATAGGCTGTATGTTTGTCCCCTTTGTAAAGATGATGATGAAGACTTGGATCATTTTCTCCGGAAATGCCCGGTGCTCTTGGATTTACGGAAAAATTTATTTGCATGGGATTAATTTGATGCTTCCGGGTATTCTACAAAATAGTAACCCAACCACAATATTTCGAGTGGGAGTATATATAGATAAATCTTTAATAAGAAGAAAAAGTTTTATACAATTGATTTCTTTTGTAGTTAGATTAGGTACTTTCGCGTTGAATTCTGTTTTTTTGTGCGTGTTCGTACTGTTGTTAATTTCCTTGCTTGTTTGTTATTTATTTATATTTTTGTGTATATGGCCCACGGGTTTTTGAAATACACTTATCTATCTATCTATCTATACCATTTTGGCCGAACATGATTTATGTATGTGTCTTGGGTAAATTTAGCACGAGGAATCGAATGGTCTATTCAGAATGGTCCTATCTTGTACCGCTACGAAGATAAAAATACGTGCAGAGCAGGAGATATCTCCTTTTTTTCAAGGAAAAAGGAAATTCGGGATAGTTAAATTTAATTTATACCACTGAAAAGAATATTAAATGTTGGTTTAGAACATGATCTTTTTATCTTCATTAGCCTCATGCTTCAGAGCGACCACAGCCGACAGACTTTTTTCAGTTATTTTTACTCACCTAAAAAGCTACAAAGATGGCGTATGTTTCCCTTTTAATTATCCCAGCCGTTTTGTACTTGACAGTGCATAAAAGAATACAACTTTCTAGTTGCTGTTTTGGAGAAAATTATAAAATCCAATTGTATAAATGTATTACTAGCGATAATAGTGTTTTGATAGATTTGGCACCTGTAATTTTGAACTTTCTCTTTTTTTTTTAATTCATAGGGCTCCAAGTTTGGGAGTTGACATTTGTTGTCTCATAGCATTTTGGATGACTTTTGTATACTTTAACCAATCCACAGGAACCCAGTTATTTTACATTATGCCAATAATATCACAACCTTAGTGGGAAAATACAATAAACTGTATTTGAAAAATAAATAACACTCTATGCAATTGTGGTTACCTGTGGGGCTTCCATAGATTTAGGCTTTTGAGCACAAGTCTGGTTGTTTTTTCTTTTGGTATTGGTAGTAGACTCAGTAACATTATGTGGGACATTTAAGGTGTTTTGCTCTATGCTACGCTTTAACAAACACACAATAAATGTACTTCAGTCTAGATACCGATAATATTCAATAATTTATTTACGGTTTGTAACAAAAATCATCTCAAATCTCACTAAATGACCAAAAGTATCCTTTTTAATCTTTCTTATAGTTTAATTTCTCGATACGTTGTCAGTCTTGTGTTTAATGACACACAGTAACTGAAAATCCGATAACATAGCTTATTCAGTAGGACCGAGAGAATTAAAATACATATTTAATTAACTGGCTTCTGCTTCTCCACTGATTTACTCCCCTTATCTCCACTGCTTCTCCATTGATTTAGGCTCTGATCTCCTTGTAAGTGTTTTAAAAATCAAAGAACAGAAATTGGTGTTCAAATTGAAGTTAATGTAAAGTAATTTTTTTCTTAATTGTGCTATTTGCTAAAGAATAAACGTAACGAAGTACATGAAAAATACAATTTATTGTGGAGTGTCAAACTACTGTTTTGGAGAAAAATACTGATGTTGTACATATGTACTGCTAATCGCAATAGTGATTGAACAGTTACGACAGCCTTAAGCAGTTGTAACTTTGAAACTCTTTTTTTAATTCGTGGGGCTTCAAAACTGACGATTGGTATTTTATTGTCTCATTGTCTTATGGATTACTTTTTCGTACATTCCCCTATGTAGAGGAGCCCAGTTTATATTACATTATCTTAACAAAGCCACAACTTCAGTAAGAGAATATCTAAACAGGTCTGGTTCCACTTAAATAAGTGTGTGATGTCAGTGATAGTCAGTTCAGTGGAAAATCTACTACTGAATCGGATTGAACTCTAAATCTAGCTACTAAACACCCATCTTTCCACAAACATCCAACCTGAATAACTTCTAAGTACGCATGTATTTTTGGTCCAAATTGGGATTTAAAGAAGATATTCGGAAAATTCATAAAACAGTGAATGAATTTGCTTCCGTTCAGAAACGATAAAAAACTTCCAAATAAGAACCAGGAAGGAAACATGAGGAACAAAAACAAATTTTAAAGATAGCTAAGTGTTTTCTTATCAAAGTAACCCTCCATTCTGGAGTGAAGTCTGTAGGACTAGGCTCAGTTTCTCTTTTAGCAGGTTTATAGCACCGAATGTACTAAAATAGACCATCCATATTTTAAAGAGATACGCCACCAGTCTGTCTTTCACATGATGTTTGGTGAATCTTTATAATCTATACAAGAAATGTATGGCCCTCGTCACTTGTCCTCAGTGCACTAAATTTTTGCAGTGATTTTTATTCCAGTGCAGTAATTTTTGCTGTTTTATTTTCAGGAGAGATTCAGCAGGAAGGGAGAGAGATGCAAAGGAGATCGAGAACCAACCGAAAGGGAAAAGATATCGTATCACTATGACCAGTTATTTTGTGCAGCTCATTCCAAATTTGTTTCAGTATTTGCTGTGATATTTCTACTTATTGTAAATTTCAATTCTTGACTTTTTTAAAGAGTTAAATTGTGTAAATATTTTGTTTTAATTTTTTTCCACAGGATTTTATTAAAGTAAACCTTATTTGGTATGTTTTTCGTCTTCTTTTTTGTTCATGGTTGCAGGTGCCGACTATGATTTCGCTTAAGCGTCACAAGGGCTACTTTTCCAAACAACCTTGACCACTACTGCTGCTATTGCTACTAGTGATAATTTGCAGCACCAATCTACCTGAGGGAAACATAGATAAACCTGCTCCTTCTCCATTGAGAGCGAGAGAGGAATTTATTTAACACCCCCCCCCCCACCCTGCAGAAGTAAAAACTTGTCTGAGGAGATGGCAAAAACAAAAAAGCAGCAAGTTTACAGCACAATACCTAATCGGCATTGCACACCTTATAGCAAACAGTTTCATCAAATGTACTATTCATTCATACCCCAAAAGGCCACAATTACTAATTTTTCGATTTATTTGTTTACCACTGCCTCTCAAAAAAAAGAACTAAAATACCTACATATTAATATGTTTTATATTCTGATCAAGACGCCTCGAACTCCTAATCCCACTGAGAAGTCCAGAAAACGACCACTGAGTCAAACAACAGGCAGAATAATAATCTCTGTAGATGATGAAGTGTCATAATCATGGACCAAGGTATTCAAATATGCTAATCTGAAAATGCTATTGCCAAAAAAAAAAGCATGTCAAACCCTTAATTTAGGAGCTGGGAATATCCTAACCCACTCGTTCGCGTTTCTTACCGAATCTTAGGGCTCTAGGATAACCAACAATCGAAGAGCATTGTTTTGTAGAACTCTTATAGGCTGGACAGCGGATGAAAATGTACCAATTCGAACTCCCAAGTATTTAATTGAAGAAACACGCTTTAATATACCGTACTGTGTTACAATTTCCTGAATCTAAGGATAAGGCTATAGATAAGACTTAGGATAATTGACAGTTTCATCAGCAAATAATGAGACTGTCTCATTCCAGGAACTATTATTCATGCTATTAACGCTAAAACAACAATTGGGGATACAATTAGGTTTATCATTAATAAGCAGCCAGAAAAAATTGGACTCAGAACAGGTCTCTGTGGGACCCCAAGGACAACTGGATGCACTTCAGATTGTGTACAATCCATCTTCGCCATCTTGTCAGTCTCAGATGGAGAGGGATTAATTGAAATTTCTACAGATTTTTCTTCATGTTCCGACTTGAACATACAAATCCTACAGAGTTCTGGACCCGAACAACGAAAGAATATAAAGCATCGGTAATAAATCCCTGAAGTGTCTATAGCTTTTCAAAACATTAGTTCTTGTTGAGAGGATATTTTCATCCTATGCATTTATCAAGAACAAGCATAGAAACAAACTTCATGCAGCTCCAAATTTAAGGCTCTACCTGTCATTATTCGGTCCAAGTTTTTAAAGCTCAGCTCAAATACCCAAGCCCGAGAATCTCATCAATAAGTATTGAGTGTTTCTGCTCATAAATATAATTAGTTTTCTATCCATGCTAAATTGTTCATAAAATAACATTGCAAAATGATCTTACAAAATATTATTATGGCACTTGATATTTACCAAGTGACATATAGTGATCGCAATTTCTGTCTGTAGGTCCCAGTTTTGCTAGTTCGGGCACTTCCAAATAAGCTAGGCCAATGAAAGTTGGTAGGTGTATCAGGGACCAGACCAGATTATATTAGAAATAGTCGCATCTTCGATTTAACCATCTGGGGGGGGGGATGGAGCGAGCGAACGAGATGGTTGAGAAGAATTTTATTTGCCGGTAAAACGAATGATTGTTGTTCTTAAGTTGGCTTGCTGGTCTAGCGGTATGATTCTCGCTTAGGATGCGAGAAGTTTGAGGCTCGAATTCTGGACAACCCCAATTTTTACATGAAGAAGGTCCGAATCGTGAAAATTAAGTATGTTTAAAACAAATTAAAATTAAAAAACTAAGTATATTAAGTACGTGAGTATATTTATCTCACGAATGGGTGATTGGATGTTAATGAAACTTGATATGTAGAAAGATATCATGTCTCAGATGCTCCATTTTCAATTTGGATTGGATCTGGGGACATTGTGGGGTGGAGGGGGGAAACGTAAATCTTGGAAAACGCTTAGAGTGGAAAGATCGAAATGAAACTTGATGGGAATAGTAAGCATAAGTTGTAGATAAGTGATTGACTTAACTAGACCAGATCCGATCTCTTTAGGGGAGTTGGGGGGATTTCTAGTGCTTTGGCAAGTTCGAGAACAAGCACAAGTTCTAGATGCGCCATTGACATAACCAGAATGGATCCGATCTCTCGTCACAATTGCCATATGAGCTCTTACGTCTTGTTTTATTATAATTTTTGTTTAAAAAAGTCTTTTAGTTAGATTTAGTCTTATTTTCAAATAATATGAATATACTCAGTGTTCATATATGTTATATATTAAATTTCTGCCTTTAATGCTTCTGTATTAAGATGACGAAGAAAACAAACTAATTACTTCATGAAGTATAGGCGGTTAATAGCACTATGTGGAAGGGGTATACCATGACGAAAATTTTTTCTAAGGGGCACACGATTTGAAAAGCGTTGTGAACCACTGAAGTAAACCAAGACACACTAATTGTATGCAAGTTTTCAAAAGGACGCATCAGGGATATCCGAAGAACGGCTTAGAGTATTATGTTGAAATTTATAGGACAGGTTAAAATGGATGTTGAACTAACCAAAGGGCAACATGCGCATATTACTACTCCTAACAAAACTATCACTATTACTACTGTTAAGGTTAAAAAGGAAATTCCAGGGAACTAAATCTATATACACTATGTGTATACAGGTTAACAAAAGAGCAATGTCTTGGTAAAGCATATAGTATTAAGTTGAAACCTTCAGGGACTGTGGGGAGGACTAACCAAAAGGCACTGTGAGCAAATACTACTAGTGTCTAATACTATTACAAAGGCTGCAATTATAAGAGTGAAGCCTTTAGGGAGCGTTAGAGCAGGGGGTATGAGTTGGAACTTTTAGTGAATATTAAGGTGGATGTTAGACTAAGTCAAAATACGCTGTGTGTATGCCAATTTGAATGTAAGGTCACTAGTAAATAAAATGGAAGAACTACAAATTCTTCTTGACAAAAACCAGATCGATATTGCTTGCCTTACAGAAACGTCGTCTGCTACAGAAGATTCTTGTTTGATTCCTTATTATGACTCCCATTTTAAGCCCAGATTGGACAAAGATGGTATTCCTCTATCTCATGGTGGAGGAGTGACTTTTTTTTTGTCAGTGTACCCTCCCAAATCGGATTCTTTCATTTTCCGAAATAGTGAACAACTCCAAAACGGAAGTTATATGGCTCTGGACCAGACCCAAAAACCTCCCAGAAGACGTATCTTGCATGGTTTCTTGTATTTTTTTATTACCCTCTTCGTAGTGGATTTAAGAAGGAGCCGACGGCATATCTGCAACTTTATTCTGACAAAATTTGCCACAAGTACCCTTATGCTACAATTACATTATGTGTGATTTTAATGAGCTAGACCAAAAGTGGCTTAGCGCTGCTCTTAGTTTTGACCAGGTAGTCAAGTCGCCTACACGCAGTGATAATAATTATATTTTGTTTACGGTCAGTTAATTTTCTAAATTTACCAAAGTTTGTCGTCTGTATTATACATTTATAACATTCTTTATGCGTACAGTAAAGTGAAACCAGTTATTTTTTTTATTCTTTTTTTCTGCATGAGAGAAAGATATATTTATTAAACCAAAAAAAAAAGTAATAACAGCCACCCCATGCTCCATAGATGTTGTTTTTTCTTTTTGTTTTGGTTGAAAAGACGAAAAAGGTAGAAGTTTGACGCTCTGGATTTAAGGAAGGGGTTGGTTGTTGGCGTCAAGTTTCAACATTTCACTAGGAACAGTTTTTATGGTTTTTACTTTTTTGTCTTCTTTATTATAATGAAAAAAAAAATACCCCT
This sequence comes from Artemia franciscana, assembly GCF_032884065.1. NCBI lineage: Eukaryota > Metazoa > Arthropoda > Branchiopoda > Anostraca > Artemiidae > Artemia > Artemia franciscana. The sequence goes on along the minus strand of NC_088883.1, from coordinate 15,315,386 downwards.
GCCGATGATAATTTAAATAGACACTAAGGTAAATTTATATAAAGATTTTTTTCTAATAAAAGTTGTTTCAAATGCATATTTAACAATAATAGGTACGTTTTTATCCTGAACCAGTAGATTTTTATTTTTCTAACTACAATAAAATTTAATTAAATATGCAAAAAGATTTTAAAATACTCAGTTTCTAAATTGGTAAAAGAAAACTCGTCTAATCAGAGTCTAAAGGACAATGTTGAATTTATAGGGAGTTATGGGCTTCCAACGTGATATCAATTTATTGATAAATTATAGATTATATAGGATAGACTATATAGAATAATGGATCGGAGAAAAATTGGAAAGTGATTGTTTGACTGTAAATTCACAAATATATCACTCTTTTTACAGTGACGAACCATTCGAATGCAGGCAGTGAAAACGGTGATTAGTAGATGTAAATTTACTACTTTTATGGACAGACTCCCATTCGGAGGTGCGTTTCATTCCAAAGCACTTCGTTTTGCAATCTGTAATTTACTTATTTATTGTCCTTATGTGTACTTTATTAAAGACGCTCGTTAATTTAATAAGAATAATAAAAGAAATCCTTCATATTTTTTGGGCGGAAGTAAGAAGGAAGATTAAAACCGGAACCTAGACGAAGTATTCTAAATATTAGTAAACTGCCATTCCAATATATTGAAATTTTTACGCATTTAACACATTAAAAACGATCAGAAAAGGTAAAGAACAACGTTAAAACCTAAAATTATCAAAGTTTTTCTTTAATTTTAAAAAAATATAAAAAATAATAATCAGAAATCTACCACAGCTTGAAACCCTGAGAATTTAAATCACCAATCTACACCTATCAAATACAAAAATAATAAATACTTAATAATTTATTTTTAAGGAGTATTTCGACTCATATACTTAGTTTGAAGCAAATACCTACATGCATCTTCATTAGAGTTCATCTTTTTCTGACGATTTCGGTCTTTATTCAAATATTTTTGGATGAATAGAAGATAAAATACTAACGAAGAGCTCTAAACTGACATGACTCTAGACTGACAGGATTAGCCATTACAAATATTCACCTAAATATTGAGGTAGACATAAAACTTTGTAATAAATAGATATGGCGGGAGTTTAAATTGAGAAATAGACTTTTTCGTATAAAAGTGTAAATTCTGTAATTTAAGTGAAATATATCGAACTTTAAAACATGGAAAGATACACTATGTTGTTATAAAAATAGAATTTTGATTTGTAAATTTTTGAGATTTCGTCAAAGTTGACACTGTTTATTAAAACACTATTAAAAAAAAGTGATTAGTTAATGCTTTATTGCCTATACTTAAAACCCTCGTTTTAAATTTTTTCTATGCATTTCTATCTGTCACATTATAACAAAAAAAACATTCACTTTTTCCTTTTACATTCCTAAAAGAACTAGTATTTAATATATATTTTACGAATATACAAATTGTATCTTTATCCTCATTCCCTATTCTTCATTACTACCATAGTTACTAAGCGATGCTGCAAAGTTAGGCGACATGCTAAATGGTTCAACCTGTATAAATTGTCACAAAGAGTGCATGACTCCACAAAGATGCTTCAAGATCATTTTCTTTTCACGATAAAAGATAAACTCACTTACTATAGTGGTCGGAAGTGTAAAGGCAAAAAATTATGTAGAAAATGTTAAATATCCTTTTTTTATAGATTGTGAACAGCTTTTTATTTTTTTTATGACGGGATGGTTCTTATAACTTACTATTTTTGTATCAATATTTTTATACCATTTCAATTTCAACAGCTTTATTAGAACTTTAAACCTCACCAGGTTTCGGATTAGATTACGACCATTTCCACTACCTATTTACGGCGCATAGTTGTCGAGGTTCCCTTTAAATTGCAGGCATTTCTTTGTTCTCAAGTTTATCAGAGCAACCTATTATGCACCCCTCTCTCCTAAAGATAATCCTGGATCCGCCCCTGCTCAATAATAACCGAAACTCTAAAAAACAACAGACATATCAAAAGGATTGACTTATTATGCTGATACCAAATATATAAGATACTTTAAGTCCGGTGTTACTCTTCAAAGACTATAAGCCTGAGAAAATTTGGTTAATTTTTGAAAAAAAGGGAAAAATACTCCATAAAAATCTCAAAGATCCTTATCGAAAATAACACCATCAGATTCAGCATATTAGAGAAAGAAACTGTATAGGGTTAAAGCTCCTATCAGCAAAATTGCGGACTTTCCCAGAAGATGTATTTTTCCATCCCTTCCACGCCCTCCCCCCCTCCCTAAATTTTGAGCTTGATCAAAATTTAGAGATACCGTAGCCATTTTGTTCAGCATAGTTGAGGGACCCAATAACTTTGTCTTTGGAGTTAATTTGATCTCCCACAGCACCTGGGAAAAGGTCTTGAAAATATATAATTTGCCCATTGTTTACGTATAATATCTGCTATTTGGAAGTATGCATTCTTTTTTCGGGTAAAGGATTGAACTTTCTGCAGGAGGATTTTCCGCAGTGAGAACTTTTCATTGGGAAGCATATTTCTGGGGGATAAAATTTTGAGGAGAAATTTTACGCTAGGGGGATTGGCCAGAATTCCTAAACAAATTTCTTTTTATTTATTTTAAGCTTTTTTTTGTAAACCCAATTTTACGCGTGAAGATGGTAAGGGTAACTGTCCGGGATAAATTTTTAACGGTATTGAATTGTTTAGACGATTTTTCCAGGGAGAGGAATAGTTTTTCCGTGGAGGTGGAGCTGGATTTCCTGGTATTTAAAAAATCCATTTGACATAAAATAAAACTTTTTTTGTGTCTGAAATTATGTCTAAGGAGAAACACTAAAATGAAAAAAAAATATTACATGCATGAAGGGGATTGCCCCCTCTTTCCTTACGCTTAAGTTTGAATTTAGTCCTGATTCTGTAAGAACGACTCTCGAAACATAATTGTAGTTTAAACAGAACAATGAGAAGCTTAAGTACTAAAAAACTTCAGCGTGAATAGTCGATGTGTTGAGAGAGGGCAATCCCCTTATTATATTATTGTTTCTATTCGTTTTAATTGTGTTGCGGAGCAAACACTAATGCTTTCGTAGTTTTTTTTTTTTTTTTCACCGTGATCAGCGACCTGTAGCTCCGAAGTGGTAAGAGTTAAAAATTTGAGATTTTTCAGAGGGAAGGGAAACGTGAAACAGAGTAAAAAAGTTCCAGAGGAGTTCCTAAAATTTCTAACAGTTTTCCATAAAAAAAAATAAAACCGTTTTTTTCTTAGAAACTGTGCGTTCGATGTTTGGCGTCAAGTTAAGACGACCCTAGCTTCGGAAATAAACTTGTTAGAAATACAGTTATGCTGAACTCATGTAGAACTTTCATTTGTCTCTTCGAGAACCGGAGCACAAAATTCCGTAGCTCTTACAGATTTCCCGGAAATAATTCCGGAAAAGTCCATCTCGTTCCGGTTTTTTTTGGAATTTTCTCAAATTTTCGATTTTGATGTTTCTTATATTTTTATCGAGTAGTGCTATAAAAAGTATGCAAGAAGAAGTGAAGTGTTCTATATACCAAGTTGCTTCGTTCTCTAAGAAATAATTTCCGAAGTTTCGACGTTCTAGAGGTAACTTCTGTTCTGGACCAACTAGAATTTTTTTTTCCAACGCGGTTTGACATTTTCGATCTCCTAACAACTGGAGCTTACAATAGTTTCTCCGAAATAAAATTCCTTCTTTGGGTTTTTCTATTTGGAAGTTTTGTCATTCCCTCGGAACAATTTAAATTTTTTGGTGAATTTGGTTTGTTTTATATTTTCTTAGTTTAGACCATCAAAAGTTAAGCAGAAAACTATAAGACGTTATTTCCGTATCTCTTTTAGATTTTCCGGAAATAATTCCCGAAATGTGCGTCTCGAAACATAATACTTCGAATTGGCGTCAAGTTAAGACGGCCCTAGTTTCGGAAGTAAACGTTTTAGAGATAAAATAATTATGAACTCTTATAGAACTTTTATTGATGTTTTCGAGAACTGAAGCATGAAATTCCGTAGCTCTTACAGATTTCCCGGAAATAATTCCGGAAAAGTCAATCTCGTTCCGATTTTTTGAAATTTTCGATTTTGATGTCTATTTTATTTTTATCGAGTAGTGCTATGAAAGTTATGCAAAAAGAAGTGAAGTGTTCTTTATACCAAGTTGCTTCGTTCTCTTAGAAATAATTTCCGAAGTTTCGACGTTCTAGAGGTAACTTCGGTTCTGGGCCAGCTAGAATTTTTTTTCCAACGTGGTTCGACAGATCTCGTTCTTGTTTATTTCTGGACCAGCTAAACATTTTACCAAACTCAGTTTAGTAGGAGCTCGAAATAAAACCATATCAAAAATGCTTCAAGATAACAATCGAAGCCGCATTAGAAAAATGTCCTCTGAAGGACATAATGGAGACTGTTGCTCCGCAACTGTGTCCCGTAGGGCACAGTTGCACGTGTTGCTCCGCAACTGTGCCCTAAGGAACAGGGCACAGTTGCTGCAACACTTCCCGTTGCACAGGCAACGGAGGTCTAGTTTTTACTGTTGCTCCTTGCTTTCAGGTGATTTATTCAATTCCTGGTGTAAGTTCATGTTTACTGGCCGAAGAATATTCATTAATTTGGAGAAATCATTGCACCTGTTATTGCTGTGTATGCGATTATTGCCTTTCTATGCTTTATTTTTGTCGTCTTTCTGAAAATAAATGTCGTAAAAGTCTTGTTTTCAGGCTAAGAGAAAAAAGCAGCAAAGATTATATAAAACCTAAAGTAACAAAGTTTCAGAGTGTAATTCAGCCTATTTTTTTTTTTTTTTAGTTTGAAAACAGTTTTGAGGTTTTGTCCATAATATCAGCAATAATCGTTTTTAGCTATGGGTTCCAATCCCGTACTCTGGCTCTAAAACCTACTCTGTTCAAAACTTGATTTACTACGCAGACCCAAGCCTTACTTGAGCCTGAAAATGAAGCTATAACCAATTTTGGCTCCCAAATTTTTGGCAACGAAATTTTATTTTGATCGTGCCCCCGAAAATCGTAGTTAAAAGGTCCAGCAATAATATATAAACTTCAGAGGGGGCTCATTGGATTCGTCATCAGAAGTAGTAGTACCCTTTTTAAAATTAAAAGTGATCAGAGGCTGGACAGCCCCCCCCCCCATACCTCGCATTTTCCTGACATGCATCCGATAGAAATTTTGAGATGGCCCTTACATTGTCGAAGAAACTTCAAAAAAGGCTCATTCTATTGGAAATTGAAAAGACCTTTTTTAATAGCCAAAAGTGGTTGGAGGGCAAGCCCCCCTTCCCTCCTATCGATTTCCAAAATGTATCTAATAAAATTTTGAGATAACCATTTTGTTCAGCGTAGTTGAAAGGTCTGTAAATTATGTCTTTGAGGATGGCATCCCCCCACAGCTCTCAGTGCAAAGTTCGCAAGTTATGCCCCAAGGGCATATAAAGTTTTTATGGATAGGTTGATCGTATAAACTCCGGAGGGGGCTCATTGGATTGGAACCCAGATGTTCTAGTTCTCTTTTCAAGAGTCAAAGTGATTGGGGGTATCTGCTCTCTCCCCTACGTTGTATTTTCCACAAATGCACCCAGTAAAATTTTTTAGATAGCCATTTGTTCAAAAATAGTCCAAAGATCATATAATAAAGCCTTTGAGGTGGAGAAAATCCGCCAAAGTTTAGGGGTATGGGATGTAAATGCTCCTCGGGAGTTTATAAGGTTTTTATCGAAGAGGTGGTCTTGCGAACTTTTGAAGGGGCTCATTTGATTTGAAATTTATAGTTTTAGTTTCTTTTTAAAAGTCAAACATAATGGAGAGCAACTAACCCCCCTCCCTGACATCCTCTTTTCCCAAAACGCATTCATTTGAAATAGTGAGATAGCCATTTTGTAACCAGTTGTCCAAAAATCATATAACAATGTCGTTAGGGTCTCTCAGAACCCTTTGGGAAGGATTGCAAGTTATACCAGGGGCATATAAGGTTTTTATGAAACGGGTAGTCGTATAAAATTTGGATTGGATGGAGCTCATTTGATTGGAAGTTGAAAGTTTTAGCAGCATTTTTAAGAGTCAAAAGTGAATGGAGGGCAATCAACCCCCTCCCCCAAGCGTATCATTCCCCAGAGCATATCCGGTCGAAATGTAAAGAGAGCTATTATGTTCAGCCTTGTTGAAAGGTCTAGTAATTATGTCTTTGGGGACGTCAACCCCCCCCCCAGTCCTAAGAACAAGGACTGTAAGCTAGGCAATAGGAGACCAAGGAATCAAACGGGGAGAAAATTTCTCCTGGACTTAAATTATGCTGATGATTTGATCACGCTGGGTAACGAAAAGATTATCAGGTGTGAAGCTTCACTTACCTTGATAGTATTATTAGTTAAGACGGTGGGAGCAGAGAAGATGTTAAAGATAGAATAGCCAAGGCTCATGTTTCTTTTTACAGTTAAAAAAAAAAAACTTGGAAGAATAGGAAGATAAGTCTTTAAACCAACGTTGCAATATTGGAAATTACAGTGACGACAGTGGTCAAATATGGCTTAGAAGCCTGGGCACTCCAAAAGGCAGATGAAGATTTACTAGATGTTTTCCAGATAAATTGTCTACTGATTGTTCTGACTAATCCTGTTTCAAACAGTAGGCTGTGCGAAAAATGTGATTCAATCCTGCTTTCTAGGGCTGTAATGAAAGAAAGGTTGGGATGGCTAGGGCACGTTCTGCGAATGAGGGATGACAGATTGCCGAAGATTGTCCTTTTTGGCCAACCGTCTAGGGCTAAACGGAAAACAGGACGTCCACGTCTAAGGTGGGAGGATGTCATGAAGGAAGATTTAAAGGAAATGGAAACTTCCTGGTTGGGTACAAAGAGGGAGATTTTGAATAGATTGGAATAGAGGAGGAGCGTGCATAGCTGTGTTGGCCTCAGGCGGCTTGTTGCTGCGGTGAGTTGTTGGTAGTAGTAGTAGTAGTATATACTATTGAGAAAGGTATGCACGTTTTAACTTTACTTTCGAAGAAGACGAAGGACGTTCAGATGAGACTGTCAGAGAATCTAAAGGGGAGTGTTGAACTCAATCAAAACACGTTATGTGTTTACGGATTGTCAAAAGGGTGCTACATAGGAAAAACGGAGTATTATAATTTGAAAAATTTATGAAACTATAAGGGAGATGATAAAAAACAGTATTTGTATGCTAACAATGCTGCTACAGCTACCACCACTACTACTACCACACTACTCCATTTACGGTTTTAAGGATAAATTTTAACTAAACCAAAAGACGCCCTGTGCATGCACGTTGTTCAAATAGCGTATCTCAAGGATCGGTTTGTTAATAAGTTGGAACTTTCAGTGAATACTTTAAGGGAAGATCATCTCACCAAAAGGCAGTATGTGCACACTACCGCTAATACTACTGCAACTGCTACATTTACTACTACTACTATTACTTCTATTGCAACCACTTGTAGGGCCAAGAGCATTGAGATGAAAATTTCAAGAAGTATGTCGACGTACAGGTTATCAAAATGACATACCAGCTGTGGCTAATTGTATTAAGTTGAAACTTCCAGAACTTGATGAGAGGGATGTTCAACTAACCAAAAGGCTATAGGCTAATACTACCACTGCTAGTAGTACTACGGCTATTCAGTACTATTACTAGTAATATCAATACTACTTCTGTGACTACCATTACAACTATGCCTAAGGGTAATTTTCAAGAAATTTCGTCAGTGGGAGATGAACTGAATCAGAACACGCCCTCGGTATGCAAGTTGTCAAAACGGCGTAACAGTAATATCTTAGGAACAGTTTGGGGTGTGAAATTTGAAACTAACAGGGCTTGTTGTGAGGGATGTTGAACTAACCAAAAGAAAATATTTGCATCCTAATGGTATTGGTTCTACTCATACTGCTGCTACTGCTACTACTTCTATTGCTACTACTGCCACTGAAGCTTATGCTACTACAATTAATTTTACTGCGACTCCTACTACTACAGCTACTAAAACTAAGAATATTGAGGTGAAATACTTGGAATACATAGAAATTGTATTCAACTAATTTGAAATGCACTATGCCCACGTAGATTGTCAAGCAGCCGCATCAGAAATGCTTCGGGAACGATTGATGGTGTGTATAAAGCTGAAACTTTCAGCGTGTGTTTGAGGGGATGTTAAGGAAACCAAAGGTGCAATTCGCAAAATGCTACTAATGCTGCTACAGCTATTGCTGCTTCGCAAGTTAAGCGTATTAAGGTGAAAGTTTTAAGAAAGATTCAGTCAGATGTTGAACTAAATCAAAAGGAACTATGATCATGTGGGCTTTCAAAAAGGTAGCAAAGCAATATCTTAAGAGCAACTTATAGTATTAATTTAGACCTTTAAGGGTAAGTTGTGGGGACTTTGAACTAGTCAGAAGGCACTATATGTATACTTTTAATACTACCACTACAGTTACTGTAGCTAATGACTTTAAGGGTATTAAGATGAAGCTTATAGGGCACGTTTCAATTCAACGAAAAAACAGTATGCATGCAGGTTTTCAAAGGAGTATATTGGCAATATCATAGGTAGCACCACTTTATAATAGCTAGAAATATCATTGAAAATTTCAAAGCAGCATTTTCGATTCAAAGTTAAAAGTTTCAAAATTAAACACAATTCGCGCTTTACTGAAAACAAATTACGTTTTAAATGTTTTCGCTTCTTTTACTTTCATAAATAAAAATTATCAAAACTTTAAGGAATAAATGTCAGTACATGTAAATTAAACTGATTATCCTCGGTCCTTTTTTTTTTTTTTTTTTTTTTTTTTTTTTTTTTTTTTTTTTTAGTAAAGCACAAACTATGTTCTGGTCTTGAGAAGCCATGGGGAATTATCAGTCCTGATCATGTTAATTTCGGCTCGTTTTGACTTTAACTCGATTATTTATTTTAATTTCTTGTCGTTTTGAGTTTCATTTTTTTATTGATAGTGATTTGTCGTAAATTTACGGTTGGAAGGTTATTTGACTTTACGGAGCTTTTTATTTTTCTTTGAAAAACTTGTTTTGTGGAAAACGTTTTTGGAATTAATGTAAAAAGAGGTATAAATTTAAACAAATATAAATATTGCATTAATATAATAAATAACATTAATCAAAAGAGCATTTGCAAGATTAATATATTACAAAAGGATGCCACCTGATCCTGCTTCACAGCTTGTTTTCTTTTCTATTTTTCTTTTGTAAATCTGAAAATAAAAAAAATCTCGTGAACTCTGCTCCATCTGTTCATTCTGTCTTCTGCAAAACTACGTATGTATCGGATACAACAATTGGTCTTAGCAGCAAAAATAGATATTCAAAACTAGAAAGTGTCTAGTTTGTATTACTGTCATAAGTTTTTACTAAATAATGGTAAGAAATACCAATATTACTATTGTCATTTCTGTCGCTATCTTTTTCTTCATCTTTTATTTTTTCAGGGGAAACAGTGCAGTCAATGTAAACCGCTTTTTGTTGGTGACCCACGAAATAATGGGCATTGCGTTTCCTGTTCTGATTACTGTGGCGGCCATGCTACGGACTTTTCTGTTTCAATCTGTTTCAGCTACGGACTTTTCCAAACAAATTTTAGCAATGGTGTAAGTTGTTTTTTGTTCTGTTTATTTATGTATAAAGCTATTTTTTCATTTGTTTTTAGATATGCATGTGCTCAATTTTAAATTTTGTTCCAAAAGAACTAAAAAAAGTTATTTAGTTGATCGGTGTCAAAACGAGCTAATTTATCACTTGCTGCAAAAACAACCTAAGTTCTAACTCGGTGCCATTATTTGAAAAGAAAAACCTTGCCAGAAGCCTTTTATATATAATAAGAACGAGCCTGCTTCATCGGCTGTTTTCCCTGAAACACTGTATCCCTGTTTTCCCAAAAAACACACACACACACATGCATGAACACGTACACAGGCAGACACTCAACACACAGATACACACACACACACACATGCACTCCCACACACTCAGACACACGTAATTTTTAGGCGGGGTTGGTATTTCTGTTGAAAAATGCCTCGTAGTATCTCCCCCCCAAAAAAAAAACGAATTTGCCCCCTATAAGTAAGCAGTTCCTATAAGAAAAAAAAATCGTGAATTAATTCCATTGGGCACCGAGGCACCTCCCAAATACAATATTCAAAATGGTAATTTGATCGAATCGTACTTTGTTAAGGAAAACAATCTTTCAAATTACAGAAAGGTATTTATTTGACTGCTTTATACTGCTCTTTGTAAACTAGGCTTATCTTTAAAACATTACAAAATGCTTTTGAATTTTGCATGGAGTTTATTTCGATAGTAAACTATTGACGGATTATGCGTTATTTTCGTGTAGAATCCAGCTTAAACCCCTCCCCCATAAGAAAAACCAAATCAAAATGAAAAGTACACGATTGAATCCGCCATGGCTGAAAATTATAACCGGATAACTTACAGTCCTTTGGCTAGAACGACATGAAAAATCACTTATTGCATAAGTAACACTGGCATATCTTCTGGTTTCTTTTTGTTTTCCTTCTCTGCTATTAGTAAGACACTGGAACATCATAGAGAGTTGTTTCAGAGGAGATTTTAAAAGAGATTACCATATCTTTTGTATGTCCTAAAACATAATATTTAAAATAAAATAGTTTTTCGCCAAATACAGTATCATGATTTTTTGTCATATAAAGTATCATGAATGACGTCATAATCGTAGGATACAACTATATATTGTGTTCTATTAAACCTTAGTGACGACTTCGGTTTCAACCGGGGTTCGTCCTTTACCATATCCACTTAAAAGCCAAAAGCTTGTTCAGTGTGTGATATATTTTTGACAGAAGATGCATCTTCATCTACAAGATGAAATAATTTTAAAATGACTTCACATATGTTAAAATCATAAAAATATCACACTAAAACTTAAAAAAAACCTTATGACATTGAATGTCCTTCTTGATTACCGAAATGACATCAATCGTTATGACGTAAGATATCAATATAAACAGACGCTCAAGCAAGATAACCTCAATTTATTACAGGGAACAATGTCGAAGATATCAATGCAAAATAAACGTTCACCTAACCAAGGTAAAAATGTTTTACTTACCAAGACTAGAAACAATTTTATGAGCTTTATATGCTTAATATGTGGTCAATCACCCTATGAGAAGCCTTTACTTCTGGCTACTTTAAGAAATCAACTTGGTGAATTGGAAAATCATTTAAATGACGGAGCAGACCCAAACATGACGGGTTGTTGTGGCAATACCCCGTTACATTATGCTGCTGAACAAAATAGACCACATATATGTTCACTACTAATGCGATATGGTACCAGTGTCGATCCCTTAAATCACTTAGATCGCACGCCTTTACACTGTGCAGCTGAAAAAGGAAACCAAGATTTTTGCCGGCTATTGATTTCAAATGGTGCGACAATAGATGCCAAAGATTTTAATGGTGAAACGCCACTACATTGTGCTGTACGGTTTGAAGAGCTAGATACCTGTCAGATATTGATTTCAAATGGTGCTACAATAGATGCCATAAATTCAGAGAAACAAATGCCTGTTGGCATTTAGCTGTTGGGACTGGAAATCTAAATATTTGTCAGCTATTGATTTCAAAGGGCGCTGCAATAGATGCCATAAATTATTGGAAAGCAACGCCTTTACATATAGCTGTTGTGACTGGAAATCTAAATATTTGTCAGCTATTGATTTCAAAGGGCGCTGTAATAGATGTCATAAATTATTGGAAAGAAACGCCTTTACATATAGCTGTTTTGACTGGAAATCTAGATATTTGTCAGCTATTGCTTTCAAAGGGTGCTGCATTAAATGCCATATGTTCTGGGGAACAAACGCCTTTACATAGAGCTGTTAAGAGTGGAAATTTAGATATTTGTCAGCTATTGATTTCAAAGGGTGCTTCAATAAATGCCACAGGTTTTCGAAATCAAACGCCTTTACATATAGCTGTTGGAACTGAAAATCTAAATATATGTCAGCTATTAATTTCTAAGGGTGCTACTATAGATGCCATAGATGTTTTAAAATATACGTCTTTACATAAAGCTGTTGAGACTGAAAATCTAGATATTTGTCAGCTATTGATTTCAAAGGGTGCTTCAATAAATGCCACAGGCTATTGGAATATGTCAAATATTAATTTCAAAGGGTGCTGCAATAAATGCCATAGATTCTGGGGAACAAACGCCATTACATAGAGCTGTTGAGAATGGAAATCTAGATATTTGTCAGCTATTGATTTCAAAGGGGGCTACAATAGATGCCATATATTTTGGGAAAACAGCACCTTTACATGCAGCAGTTAAGAGCAAAAATTTAGATATTATTCAACTACTAATTTCAAAGGGTGCGACAATAGATGCCGTAAATTCTAGGAAAGAAACGCCTTTACTTATTGCTTCTGCGACTGGAAATCTAAATATATGCCAGCTATTAATTTCAAATGGTGCGGCAATAAATGCCATAGATTCTGCGAAAAAAACGGCTTTACATAGAGCTGTTGCGACTAGAAATATAGATATTTGTCAGCTATTGATTTCAAAGGGTGCTGCAATAGATAATAGACTTTTGGAAAAATTTATACGGTTGTGGAATGAAATTCGATCCGCCAACGATATAGATGATATACCCGAAGAAGAACTCTGTAAAATATGTATGAACTCCCCCATGAATTGTGTTATCCTGGAATGTGGACATATGATGTCATGTGTTGAATGTGGTGGCCGATTGGATGATTGCCCAATTTGCAGAAAGACCGTTGTCCGAGTGGTCAGAACCTTTAAGGCCTGAAAATTTACATTATGTTAAACTTACCATATCATTCGCTATACCATGTGGTTTGATAATAATTGTTTCTAAATGTAATTTGGAAAAATTTTAGGAACTTCTCTGGAACTTTTTTACTCTGTTTCACGTTTCCCTTCCCTCTGAAAAATCTCAAATTTTTAACTCTTACCACTTCGGATCTACAGGTCGCTGATCACGGTGAAAAAAAAACAAAAAAACAAAAAAAAACTACGAAAGCAGTAGTGTTGCTCCGCAACACGAATAATAATAATAATAATAATAATAACAATAATAATAATAATAATAATAATAATAATAATAATAATAATAATAATAATAATAATAATAATAATACTAATAATAATGATAATAATGATACAACTGTGAAGTGGTCATTTTCTTATAAAAATTTTAGAACACTCCGATAGAGTTATCGGAATGTATAAAACTATGAAACTAGGAAAATAGCTTCTTTTTTATAGATATACAACTGTATAGTGGTCATTTTGTTCTCAAAATTTGAGAAAATGCAGATAGAGTTATCGGAATGTATAAAACTATAAAACTAGGAAAGACCTAGTTATCGGAATGTATAAAAATATGAAACTAGAAAAAAAGCTTCTTTTTTATAGATATACAACTGTACAGAGACAATTTTGTTCAAAAAATTTGAAAACATTTCGATAGAGTTATCGGAATGTATAAAACTATGAAAATAGGAAAATAGCGCCTTTTTTTTATAGATATACAACTGTAAAGTGGTCATTTTGTTCTAAAAATTTGAGGACATTCCGATAGAGTTATCGGAATGGATAAAACTATAAAACTAGGAAAATAATTTCTTTTTATAGATATAAAACTGTCAAGTGGTCATTTTGTTCTAAAAATATTAGAACATTCCGATAGATTTATCGGAATGTATTAAACTATGAAACTAGGAATATAACTTCTTCTTTATAGATATGCAACTGTAGAGTGGTCATTTTGTTCTCAAAATTTTGAAAACATTTTGATAGATTTATCGGAATGTATAAAACTATAAAACTATAAAAATAGTTTCTTTCATATAGATATACAACTGCACAATGACCATTTTGTTACAAACATTTGAAAGCATTTCGATAGAGTGATCGGAATGTATAAAAATATGAAACTAGGAAATTAGCTTCTTTTTTATAGATATACAACTGTACACTGACCATTTTGTTCTACAAATTTGAAAAAAATTCGATAGAGTTATCAGAATGTTTAAAACTATGAAACTAGGAAAATGGCTTCTTTTTTATAGATATACAACTGTACAGTGACCATTTTGTTCTCAAAATTTGAGAACATTCCGATAGAGTTATCGGTTTGTATAAAACTATGAAACTAGGAAAACAGCTTCCTTTTTATAGATATACAACTTTACAGTGACCATTTTTTTTTTTAAATTGAAAACACTGATAGAGTTATAAAAAATGTATAAAACTATGAAACTAGAAAAATAGCTTCTTTTTATAGATATACAGCTGTACAGTGACCATTTTGTTTTAAAAATTGAAAAACATTTCGATAGAGTTATCAAAATGTATAAAACTATGAAACGAGAAATTGCTTCTTTTTTATTGCTATACAACTGTACAGTGACCATTTTGTTCTAAAAATGTGAAAATATCTCGAAAGAGTTATCAGAATGTATGAAACTATGAAACTAGAAAAATGGCTTTTTTTATAGATATACATCTGTACAGTGGTCATTTTGTTCTAAAAACCTTAGAACATTCCGATAGAGGTATCGGAATGTATAAAACCATGAAACTAGGAAAATAGCTTCTTTTTTATAGATATACTACTGTAAAGTGGTCATATTGTTCTCAAAATTTCTGATTACTCTGATAGAGTTTTCTGAATGTATAAAACTATGAAACTAGGAAAATAGCTTCTTTTTTGTAGATATACAACTGTAAAGTGACCATTTAGTTCTAGGAATTTGAGAACATTTCGATAGAGTGATCGGAATGTATAAAACTATGAAACTAGGAAAATAGCTCCTTCTTTTTAGATATACAACTGTACAGTGGTCATTTTTTACTCAAAATTTTAGAACATTCCGATAGAGTTATCAGATTGTATAAAACTACAAAACTAAGAAAATAGCTTCTTCTTTATAGATATTAAACTGTGCAGTGGTCATTTTGTTCTTAAATTTTTAGAATATTCCGATAGAGTTATCGGAATGTATAAAACTATGAAACTAGGAAAATAGCTCCTTTTTATGGCACTTGGTATTAACCAAGTGACATATAGCAATCGCAAATTCTGTCGGTCTGTCTGTCTCTCGGTCTGTCTGTCGGTCTGTCGGTCCCGGTTTTGCTACTTTAGGCACTTCCAGGTAAGCTAGGACGATGAAATTTGGCAGGCTTATCAGGGACCGGACCAGATTAAATTAGAAATAGTCTTTTTCCCGATTTGGTCATCTGGGGGGAGTGGGGGGCCGGTTAATTCGGAAAAAATAGAAAAATGAGGTATTTTTAACTTACGAACGGTTGATCAGATCTTAATGAAATTCGATGTTTGGAAGGATATCGTGTCTCAGAGCTGTCATTTTAAATCCCAACAGGATCTGATGACAATGTTGGGAGGGGGGTTGGGAGAGGGAAACCTAAAATCTTGGAAAACACTCATCGGGATGAAACTTGGTTGGAAAAATAAGCACAAGTCCTAGATACATGATTGACATAACCGGAACGGATCTGCTCTCTTTGGAGAAGTGGGGGGGGGGGTATTTTGAAAAATTAGAAAAATGAGGTATTTTAACTTAAGAGCAGGTGATCAGATCTCAATGAAATTTGATATTTAGAAGGATATCGTGTCTCAAAGCTCTTATTTTAAATCCCAACCAGATCTGGTGACATTGGGGGGGGTTGGCGTGGGGGAGCCTAAAATTTTGGAAAACGATTAGATTGGAGGGATCAGGATGAAATTTGGTGGGAAAAACAAGCAGAAGTCTGAGATGTGTGATTTACATAATGAGAACGGATCCACTCTATTGGGGGGGGGGGGGGTTAATTCTGAAAAATTAGAAAAAATGACGTATTTTTAACTTAAGAAGGAGTGATCGGATATTCATGAAATTTCATATTTTAAAGGACCTCATAACTCTTAATACTTAAAGCGGAAAGATCAGGATGAAACTAGATGGGAAGAATAAAAACCTGTCTAAGATACGTGACTGACATGACCGGACCGGATCTGATCTCTTTTGTGGAGTTGGGGGGGGGGGGGTAATTTTGAAAATTGAGGTATTTGTAACTTACTAAAGGGTGACCAGATCCTAATGAAACTTGATATTTAGAAGGACCTTGTGCTTTAAAGCTCTAATGTTGAATTCCGACCAGATCCTCTGACATTTGGGGGAGTTGGAGGGGGAAACCCGAATTCTAGGAAAACGTGAAAATTGGGGTATTTTTATCTTACGAATAGGTGATTGGATCTTAATGAAACTTGATATATATATAGAAGGATCTTATGTCTCAGATGCTCCATTTTCGACTCTAATTGGATCCGCAGACACAGGGGATGGAGGAGGGAAACAGAAATCTAGGAAAACGCTGAGAGTGAAGAGATCGGGATGAAACTTGATGGGAAGAATAAGCATAAGCTCTAGATACGTGATTGACATAATCGGAACGGATCCGTTCTCTTTAGAGGAGCTGAGGGGGGGGATGTTAATTTGGAAAAATTAGAAAAAACGAGGTATTTTTATCTTACGGATAGGTGATAGGATTTTCATGAAATTTGATATTTAGAAGGAATTCATGTCTCTGAGCTTTTATTAGAAATCCCGACCAGATCTGTTGACATTGGGGGAGTTGGAGGGGGAAATCTTGGAAAACGCTTGGAGTGGAGGAATCGGGATGAAGCTTGGTGGATAGAATAAGCAAATGTCCTTGATACGTGATTGACCGAACCGTACTAGATTCGCTCTCTTTGGGGGAGTTGGGGTGAGGGGTTCAGTGATTTGGCGAGTTTGGTGCTTCTGGACGTGCTTGGACGATGAAAATCGGTAGGTGTGTCAGGGAGCTGCACAAATCGACTTATTAAAGTCGTTTTCCCAGATTCGACCATCTGGGGGGGGGGTCTAAAGGAAGAGGAAAAATTAGAAAAAAATGAGGTATTTATAACTTAAGAGTAGGTGATCGGATCTTAATGAATTTTGATATTTAGAAGGACATCGTGACTCAGAGCTCTTATTTTAAATCCTGACCGGCATTAAGCCTCTGATTTTCCTTTTAAATCAATCTATTGATTCTTAGAATTTTGTTAGAACTCACACCATATGAGATCTTGGCTTTTAGCTCTTCTCGCCTCGTCACAAGTGCCATATGAGCTCTTAGCTCTTGGTTTAGATTTTGTTCTCAAATTTGAGAACATTCTGATAGAGTTATCAAAATGTATAAAACAATGAAATTAGGAAAATAGCTACTTTTTTATAGACATACAACTGTACAGTGGTCATTTTGTTCTCAAAATTTGAGAATATTCCGATAGAGTTATCGGATTGTATAAAACTAGGAAACTAGTAAAATACTTTCTTTTTATAGATATACAACTGTAGAGTGACCATTTTGTTTACATTTTAAAACATTTCGATAGAGTTATCAGAATCTATAAAACTATAAAACTAGAAAAATAGCTTCTTTTTTATAGATATACGACTGTAAAGTGGTCATTTTGTTCTCAAAATTTGAGAACATTCAAATAGAGTTATCGGATTGTACAAAAGGAGAAACTAGGAAAATAGCTTCTTTTTTGTAGATATACAACTGTACAGTGGTAATTTCGTTTTAATATTTGAAAACATTTCGATAGAGTTATCAGAATGTATAAAACTATAAAACTAGGAAAATAGCTTCTTTTTTGTAGATATACAACTGTACAGTGACCAATATGTTTCAAAAATTTGAAAACATTTCGATAGAGTCATCAGAATGTATATAACTATGAAACTAGAAAAATAGCTTCTTTTTTATTGATATACAACTGTATATAAAAACTGTTCTAAAAACTTGAAAATATTTCGAAAGAGTTATCAAAATGTATAAAACTATGAAACTAGGAAAATGGATTCTTTTTTATAGATATACATCTGTACAGTGGTCATTTTGTTCTAAAAATTTTAGAAAATTCCTTCTAGGAAAATAGCTTCTTTTTGTGGATTTATTATTTATCCGATAGATTTATCGGAATGTATTAAACTATGAAACTAGGAAAATAGCTTCCGATAACTCTATCGAAATGTTTAAAAAATTTTAAAACAAAATGGTCACTCTACTGTTGTATATCTATGAAAAAGAAGCTTTTTTCCTACTTTCAGAGTTTTATACAATCCGATAACTCTATCGGAATGTCCTCAAATTTTGAGATCAAAATGACCACTATAAAGTTGTACATCTATAAAAAAGAAGCTATTTTTCTAGTTTTATAGTTTTATACATTCGGATAACAATAATGGAATGTTCTCACTTTTTTAGAACAAAATGACCACTGTACAGTTGTACGTCTTTAAAAAAGTAGCTATTTTCCTAGTTTCATAGTTTTATACATTCTGATAACTCTATCGGAATGTTCTCAAATTTTGAGAACAAAATGACCACTTTACAGTTGCATATCTAAAAAAAAGAAGCTATTTTCCTAGTTTCATAGTTTTATACATTCCGATCACTCTATCGAAATGTTCTCAAATTCTTAGAACAAAATCGTCACTGTACAGTTGTATATCTACAAAAAAGAAGCTGTTTTCCTAGTTTCATAGTTTTATACATTCGGATAACAATAATGGAATGTTCTCACTTTTTTAGAACAAAATGACCACTGTACAGTTGTACGTCTTTAAAAAAGTAGCTATTTTCCTAGTTTCATAGTTTTATACATTCTGATAACTCTATCGGAATGTTCTCAAATTTTGAGAACAAAATGACCACTTTACAGTTGCATATCTAAAAAAAAGAAGCTATTTTCCTAGTTTCATAGTTTTATACATTCCGATCACTCTATCGAAATGTTCTCAAATTCTTAGAACAAAATCGTCACTGTACAGTTGTATATCTACAAAAAAGAAGCTGTTTTCCTAGTTTCATAGTTTTATACATTCGGATAACAATAATGGAATGTTCTCACTTTTTTAGAACAAAATGACCACTGTACAGTTGTATGTCTTTAAAAAAGTAGCTATTTTCCTAGTTTCATAGTTTTATACATTCTGATAACTCTATCGGAATGTTCTCAAATTTTGAGAACAAAATGACCACTTTACAGTTGCATATCTAAAAAAAAGAAGCTATTTTCCTAGTTTCATAGTTTTATACATTCCGATCACTCTATCGAAATGTTCTCAAATTCTTAGAACAAAATCGTCACTGTACAGTTGTATATCTACAAAAAAGAAGCTGTTTTCCTAGTTTCATAGTTTTATACATTCCGAAAACTCTATCGGAGTAATCTCAAATTTTGAGAACAAAATGACCATTTTACAGTTGTACATCTATGAAAAAGAAGCTATTTTCCTAGTTTCATAGTTTTGTACAATCCGATAACTCTATCTTCATTTTATAAATCTACAACTGTAAAATGGTCATTTTGTTCTAAAAATTTGAGAACATTCCGATAGAGTTATCGGATTGTATAAAACTATGAAACTAGGACGAGGTTCTTTTTTAATGATATACAACTGTAAAGTGGTCATTTTGTCCTCAAAATTTGAGATTACTCCGATAGAGTTTTCGGAATGTATAAAACTACGAAACTAGGAAAATAGTTTCTTTTCTTGTAGATATATAACTGTACAGTGACCATTTTGCTCTAAAAATTTGAGAACATTTCGATAGAGTGATAGGAATGTATAAAACTATGAAACTAGGAAAATAGCTTCTTCTTTATATATATATCAAACTGTACAGTGATCATTTCGTTCTAAAAATTTTAGAATATTCCGATAGCGTTATCGGAATATATAAAACTAAGAAACTAGAAAAATAGCTTCTTTTTTTAGATATACTACTGTACAGTGGTTATTTTGTTCTCAATATTTGAGAACATTCCGATAGAGTTATCAGAATGCATAAAACTAAAAAACTAGGAAAATAGCTTCTCTTTCATAGATATACAACTGTACACTGGTCATTTGGTTATCAAAATTTGAAAACATTTTGATAGAGTTATTGGAATGAATAAAACTATAAAACTAGAAAAATAGTTTCTTTTTTATACATATACAACTGCACAATGGCCATTTTGTTCTAAGAATTTGAAAACATTTCGATAGAGTAATCGGAATGTATAAAAATGTGAAACTAGTAAAATAGCTTCTTTTTAATACATATACAACTGTAGAGTGGTCATTTTGTTCTTAAAATTTGAGAGCATTCCGATAGAGTTATCAGAATGTATAAAACCCATGTGTTTGAGCAGTAGTTCTTATAGATACTAGAAGAAAATTGTAGCTATATCGTGGTGAGGGAGGGACCCATGTGTTTGAGCAGTAGTTCTTAAAGAGCTTAGAAGAAAATACTAGCTATAGCGTGTTGAGGGAGGGACCCATGTGTTTGAGCAGTAGTACTTAGAGAACTTAGAAGAAAATTGTAGCTATAGTGTGTTGAGGGAGGGACCCACGTGTTTTAGCAGTAGTTCTTAAAGAACTTGGAAGAAAATTGAAGCTATAGCTTGTTGAGGGAGAGGCCCATGTGTTTGGGCAGTAGTTCTTAAAGAACTTAGAAGCAAATTGTAGCTAAAGCATTTTGAAGGAGGGATCCATGATTTTGAGCAGTAGTTCTTAAGGAGCTTAGAACAAAATTGAAGCTATAGCGTGTAGAGAGAGGGGCCCATGTGTTTGGGCAGTAGTTCTTAAAGAACTTGAAGAAAATTGTAGCTAGAGCGTGTTGAAGGAGGGTCCCATGTGATTGAGCAGTAGTTCTTAAGGAACTTAGAAGAAAATTGTAGCTATAGCGTGTTGAGAGAGGGTTCCATGTGTTTGAGCAGTACTTCTTAAAGAACTTGGAAGAAAATTTTAGCTAAAGCGTGTTGAGGAAGGGGCCCATGTGTTTGAGCAGTAGTTCTTAAGGAACTTAGAAGAAAATTGAAGCTATAGCGTGTTGAGGGAGAGGCCCATGTGTTTGAGCAGTAGTTCTTAAAGAACTTAGAAGAAAATTTTAGCTATAGTGTGTTGAGGGAGGGTTCCATGTGTTTGAGCAGTACTTCTTAAAGAACTTAGAAGAAAATTTTAGCTATAGCGTGTTGAGGGAGAGGCCCATGTGTTTGAGCAGTAGTTCTTAAAAAAAACTGAGAGAAAATTCAAGCTATAGCGCGTTAACCCATGTGTTTGAGCAGTAGTTATTAAAAAAAATGGAGAAGAAAATTAAGCTAAAGCGTTTTGAGGGAGGGATCCGTGTTTCTGAGCAGTAGTTCTTAAAGAAATTAGACGAAAACTATAGCTATAGCGTGTTGAAAAAGGGAGCTATGGCGTGCTGAGGGCCCATGTGTTTGGGCAAAAGTTCTTAAAGAACGTCGAAGAAAATTGTAGATATAGCGTTTTGAGGGAGGGAACCGTATGTTTGAGCAGTAGTTCCTAAAGAACTTAGAATAAAATTGAAGCTATAGCTTTTTGAGGGAGGGACCCAGGTGTTTGAGCAGTAGTTCTTAAAGAACTTAGAAGAAAATTTAAGCTACAGCGTGTTGAGTGGGGGACCCATGTGTTTGAGCAGTAGTTCTTATATACCTTAGAAGAAAATTGAAGCTACAGCGTGTTGAGGAAGTTACCCATGAGTTTGAGCAATTGTACTGTAGTAAGGAGCGACCCGGCTCAATAGTAACCGAAATTTCAAAAAAATTCTTAATAAAACTCTTGAACTTAAGTTTTTTACTGTTTTAAAAAGAAGATTTGAGAGAAAGAGTCTTACTTTAGCGTAAAGAGCGGGGTGTTGATGAGGAAGCAGCCCCTTACATATACGAAGTGATTTCTGTTCGTTTTAAGTTTTAATGTAGCTCCGTACTTTCAGTTGAAAAACTTATTTCTTTATTTAATTCTTAAAAAGTCAAGAAAAAATTCAAGCTATACCATGTTGAGGGAGGGACCCATGTGTTTGAGCAGTAATTCTTGAAGAACTTAGAAGAAAATTGTAGCTATAGCATGCTGAGGAAGGGACCCATGTGTTTAAGCAGTAGTTCTTAACGAACTTAGAAGAAAATTGAAGCTATAGCGTGTTGAGGGAGGGGCCCATGTGTTGGGCAGTAGTTCCTAAAAAACTGAAAAAAAAATTCAAACTATAGCGCGTTGAGCGAGAGACTCATATGTTTGAGCAGTAGTTCTTACAAAATTGAGACAAAATTCAATCTATAGCTTGTTGAGGGAGGGACCCGTGTGTCAGAGCAGTAGTTCTTAAAGAACATGGAAGAAAATTGTATCTATAGCGTTTTGAAGGAGAGACCCATGTGTTTTAACAGTAGTTTTTAAAGAACTTAGAGGAAAATTGAAGCTAAAGCTTGTTGAGGGAGGGGCCCATGTGTTTGGGCAGTAGTTCTTAATGAACTTAGAAGAAATTGTAGCTATTACGTTTTGAGGGAGGGACCCAAGTGTATGAGCAGTAGTACTTAACGAACTTAGAGGAAAATTGAAGCTATAGCTTGTTGAGAGAGGGGGTCATGTGTTTGGGCAGTAGTTCTTGAAAATTGAGAAGAAATTCAAGATATAGTGCGTTGAAGGAGGGACTCGTGTGTTTTAGCAGTAGTTCTTAAAGAAATTAGAAGAAAATTGAAGCTACAGCGCATTGAGGGAGGGGCCCATGTGTTTGGGCAGTAGTTCTTAAAGAACTTAGAAGAAAATTGAAGCTATATTGTGCTGAGGGAGGGACCCAGGTGTTTGAGCACTAGTTCTTAAAGAACTTAGAGGAAAATTGAAGCTATAGCGTGTTGAGGAAGGGACCCATGTGTTTAAGCAGTAGTTCTTAAAGAACTTAGAAGAAAATTGAAGCTATATTGTGTTGAGGGAGGGACCCAGGTGTTTGAGCACTAGTTCTTAAAGAACTTAGAGGAAAATTGAAGCTATAGCGTGTTGAGGGAGGAACCCATGTGTTTGAGAAGTAGTTCTTAGAGAACTTAGAAGAAAATTGAAGCTATAGCGTGTTGAGTGAGGGACCCATGTGTTTAAGCAGTAGTGAAGAACTTAGAAGAAAATTGAAGCTATAGCATGCTGAGGAAGGGACCCATGTGTTTAAGCAGTAGTTCTTAAAGAACTTAGAAGAAAATTGAAGCTATATTGTGTTGAGGGAGGGACCCAGGTGTTTGAGCACTAGTTCTTAAAGAACTTAGAGGAAAATTGAAGCTATAGCGTGTTGAGGGAGGAACCCATGTGTTTGAGAAGTAGTTCTTAGAGAACTTAGAAGAAAATTGAAGCTATAGCGTGTTGAGTGAGGGACCCATGTGTTTAAGCAGTAGTGAAGAACTTAGAAGAAAATTGAAGCTATAGCGTGTTGAGGGAGGGATCCATCTGTCTGAGCATTAGTTCTTAAAGAACTTAGAAGAAAATTGAAGCTATAACGTGTTGAGAGAGGGACCCATGTGTAGCTTGAATTTTTTCTCAATTTTTGGATTTGAACACATGGGTCCCCCCCTCCTCAACACGCTATAGCTACAATTTTCTTCTAAGTTCTTTAAGAACTACCGGTCAAACACATGGGTCCCTCCCACAACACTCTATAGCTTCAATTTTCTTCTAAGCTCTTTAAGAAAATACTGCTCAAAGACATTGGTCCCTCCCTCAACACGCTAAAGCTTCAATTTTCTTCTAATTTCTTTAACAACTACTGCTCAAACACATGGGTCCCACCCTCAAAACGCTGTAGCTACAATTTTCTTCTAGGTTCTTTAAGACCCACTTAAAGAACCTACTCAAACACATATTTGCACAAAAAATAATCTGTGCGTAGTTTTTACTAATAATTTTAAAATCATCAATTTCTTAAATTCCGGTAAAGATGAGACCACAGTTACTCGCCTTTGAACATATTTCTTTGAACGGGGAATACTCACTAAATTCTTTATACTCAAATATTTTGTTAGATCAAATTATCTAACAAAATATTTTACTAAACTGATTTAAAATAGTATTAAACCAGCTACGAAAAGGCCTTTGAGACAGGCTGCTAAAAATAAGTTTATTTATATATTAAAAATATAAAAAAAACTAGTTTTTTTAACTGAAAGTAAGGAGCGACATTAAAACTTAAAACGAACAGAAATTACTCCGTATATGAAATGGGTTGTCCCCTCTCTAATCCCTCTTTCTTTACGCTAAAACTTTTTATTGTTTTAAATAGAATTGTAAATAGAATTGTGGCAGAGTTAAACTTTAGCGTAAAGAGCGAGGGATTGCGGAGGGGACAACCCATTTCATATACGGAGTAATTTCTGTTCATTTTAAGTTTTAATGTCGCTCCTTACTTTCAGTTAAAAAAACTAGTTTTTTTAATTTAATTTCTGAACGTTTTTGAATTAATGCATGTTTGATTTTGGCTCTCAGCATATAATATAATCGAAATATAATTTGTATATTAATTCTTTTTTTTGGCTAAATGGCTTTCTCTTAGTTTTGATCAGACGATTTTGAGAAATAAGGTATGGGGAAGGAGGCCTAGTTGTCTTCCTTATTTTTCGGTTCCTTAAAAAGGCAATTAGAACTTTTATTTTTTACGAACGTTTTTCTTAGTAAAAATATACGTAACTTGAGAATTAACTTACGTTACAAATTTTTATATTCTTATATTTTTATTATGTCGATGAAGGAATGTGTACCCTTGTTAATATCTCGCTCTTTACACAAAATCGTGAGTTTCATCCCAATTCTTTAAGAATGACCCCTGAATCAGAAAGGCTGTAGGATAAATAGTTGAAAGTACTAAAAATACTTTAGCATAAAGAGCGAGGTATTTATCTCCACCTAAAGACCTCGCTCTTTATGCTAAAATATTTTTAGAACCCCTCAAATGCGTAATAATCTCTGTTCGTTTTAAGTTTCAATGCTTCTCCTTACTTTCAATTGAAATAAAACGTTGTTCAATTTCATTTCTCAAACGGCTTCGCAGATTTTCAAGTTATTTTTGAGTATTGTCCACAACGGAGGCAAAAGAAGCCCGATACAAGTTTAATTTTTCTAAGTAAATATCCGGAAAATTGGTAACTTCGCTGAATGCATTTGCTACTCCTTTGGTTTTGTTTCTTCACAGCTTCATCAAAATTATTTTGGTATGGTTCAAGCTGAGATTCTTGAACCGTTAATACCTTATGCGTACCGTAACAGAAAACAACGTAGTGTGATCCGTTTTTTTTCGAACAGTATCCACAATTCGAACCGGCCATTTTGGATATCCTTTGAATTTTGCAAACGCTAGCCTCTAATTTCGAATCCTCCAGGCATATCGGATAATTAGAAAAATGTTACCTTTTAATTGTATTTCTTATTTATAGACGTGCCAGCCTTCGTCTGTTTCTCATAAAAATTATCCAAAAAAGATTTGATTTCTTCGTCACTGAGTAGTTAGATCCAGTAGTTTTAAAAGAAGTATCAAACTAATCTGTTGCGTAACACTGAAATTACTATTCAAAATATAATCCTTTTTCAACACTGGTCTTAACTGGACGAAGTCTGAAAGAAAACTGAACCAAGTCTGACTGAGAACTGGACGAATACTGAATGAATGAATGAAAGCTTTCACTTATAAATAATCTTATTCAACTTGATCATCTTCACCATAGTCAAGATAAGAGACAAGGAAAGAGAAGCCTGCAGAGAGAAATTAAAAATAAATAGAAATTAAAAATAAGGCAATCTGTTCAACCATAAATATATATATATATATATATATATATATATATATATATATATATATTATATATATATATATATATATATATATATATATATATATATATATATATATACATTATTCTCACTTCGGAAACAGTTCTTGCTTTAAACTATGCAAAAAATTGCAGCTACAAAACTTTGAAAGCGGTAAAAGTTATCCTTTTTTAAGAATTGCAAAAAAATGATTCATGACTCTTTCTCTTAACTCTACATTTTAAAACATTAAAAAACTTTAGCGTAAAGAGCAGGTCGTTGAGCAGGAAAGGCCCCTTTCATATACGGAGTAATTTTTGTTAGTTTTAAGTTTTAATGTCACTCCTTACTTTCATTAAAAAAGAACTTGTTTTTTTGTTTAATTTCTGGACGTTTTTGAATTAATGCATGTTTTTAACTTGGCTCTCCGCAAATAAAAAAATTAAAACGAAATTTGCATATTAATTTTTTGGGGCTAAATGGCTTTTTCATAGTTTTAATCGGAAGATTTTGAGAAAAAAGGAGCAAGGGAGGATGCCTAGTTGCCTTCCAATTTTTTGGTTACTTAAAAAGGCAACTATAGCTTATAATTTTTTACGAACGTTTTCATAAGTAAAAATATACGTAACTTACGAATTAAATTACGTGGCGAACTTCTATATTTGTACATTTTTATTGCGTATATGAGGGGGCTCACCCCTTGTCGATACCTCGTTCTTTAAACTAAATCGCAAGTTTTATCCCAATTCTTAAAGAATGAACCCTGAATCACAAATGCCGTAGAATAAATAGTTGAAATTACTAAAAATACTTTAGCGTAAAGAGCGAGATATTACGAAGAAGTAAACCCCTCATATGCGCAATAATTTCTGCTCGTTTAAAGTTTTAATGCTGCTTCTCACTTTCAGCAGAAAAAAACTTCCATATTTATTTTTGTCATTGTGATTCTAAGTGATAAGATAATCTAAGAAGCCCCGAAGTTCAGCTTCCCCATAAGTGAAATTACGTCATCCATACAACAACCCCAAGAGACGTGTTTTAAAAAATAAGAATTTAATGCCTAATTTTCAAGGTTCTCGACATAAATATTTGCCAGTAGCCCGGATAAAGGTCCCCCATGGGTAACCCATTTTTTTGCTGATAAAAAGAATGGCGAAACTGAAAATACATAGAAAACTTCATAGAAAATACATAGAAAAATTTTAAAACTTCACAATCAATTCCCGTCCTTTCTTAAAAAATTGAGAAGAAATTCTAGCCATAGCTTGTTGAGGGAGGACCCATATGTTTGAGCAGTAGTTCTTAAAACATCGAGAAAAAATTCAAGCTATAGCGTATTGAGGGAGGGACCCATGTGTTTGAGCAGTAGTTCTTAAATATTGAGAAAAAATTCAAGGTATAGCGTGTTTAGGGAGGGACCCATGTGTTTGAGCATTATTTCTTAAAGAACTTAAAAGAAAATTGAAGCTATAGCATGTTGAGGGAGGGGCCCATGTGTTTGGACAGTCGTTCTTAAAAAACTGAGAAAAAATTCAAACTATAGCGCGTTGAGGGAGGGACCCATATGTTTGAGCAGTAGTTCTTAAAAAATTGAGAAAAAATTCAAGCTATAGCGTGTTGAGGGAGGAACCCGTGTGTCTGAGCAGTAGTTCTTAAAAAAGTGAGAAAAATTCAAACTATAGCGCGTTGAGGGAGGGACCCATATGTTTGAGCAGTAGTTCTAAAAACATTGAGAAAAAATTCAAGCTATAGCGTGTTGAGGGAGGGACCAGTGTGTCTGAGACATAGTTCTTAAAGAACATAGAGGAAAATTGTATCTACAGCGTGTTAAAGGAGGGGCCCATGTGTTTCGGCAGTAGTTCTTAAAGAAATTATAAAAAATTTTTAGCTATTGCGTTTTGAAGGAGGGAACCATGTGTTTGAGCAGTAGTTCTTAAAGAATTTAGAAGGAAATTGAAGTTATAACGTGTTGAGGGAGGGACCCGTGGGTCTGAGTAGAAAATTGTAGCTATACCCATGTGTTTGAGAAGTAGTTCTTAAAGAACTTAGAAGAAAATTGAAGCTATAGTTTGTTGAGGGTGGGGCCCTTGTGTTTGGGCAGTAGTTCTTAAGGAACTTAGAAGAAAATTGTGGCTATAGCGTTTTGAGGGAGGGACCCATGTGTTTGAGAGGTAATTCCTAAAGAACTTAGAAGAAAATTGAAGCCATAGCGTGTAGAGGGAGGGACCCATGATTTTGAGAAGTAGATCTTAAAGAGTTTAGAAGAAATTGAAGCTAAAGTTTGTTGAGAGAGGGGCCCATGTGTTTGGGCAGTAGTTCTTAAGAAAATTAGAAGAAAATTGATGCTATGGTGTGTTGAGGGAGGGGCCTATGTGTTCGGGCAAAAGTTCTTTAAGAACGTAGAAGAAAATTGTAGTTATAGCGTTTTGAGGGAGGGACCAGTATGTTGGAGCAGTAGTTCTTAAAGAACTTAGAAGAAAATTGAAGCTATAGCGTGTTGAGGGAGGGACCCATGTGTTTGAGAAGTAGTTCTTAAAGAACTTTGCAGAAAATTGAAGCTAAAGCGTGTTGAGTGAGGGACCCATGCGTTTGAGCAGTAGTTCTTAAAAAACTTAGAAGAAAATTGAAGCTATAGAGTGTTGAGGGTGGGACCAATGTGCTTGAGCGGTAGTTCTTAAAGAAATTTGAAGAAAATTGAAGCTATAGCGTGTTGAGGAAGGGATCCATGTGCTTGAGCGGTAGTTCTTAAGGAAATTTGAAGAAAATTGAAGCTATAACGTGTTGAGGGAGGGACCCATGTGTTTGAGCATTATTTCTTAAAGAACTTAGAAGAAAATTGTAGCTATACCGTGTTGAGGGAGGGATCCATGCGTTTGAGCAGTAGTTTTTAAAGAACTTAGAAGAAAATTGTAGCTATAGTGTGTTGAGGGAGGGATCCATGCGTTTGAGCAGTAGTTCTTAAAGAAATTTGAAGAAAATTGAAGCTACGGCGTGTTGAGTGGGCGACCCATGTGTCTGAGCAGTAGTTCTTAAATAACTTAGAAGAAAATTGAAGCTATAGCGTGTTGAAGAAGGGGCCCATGTGTTTGAGCAATTGTACTGAAGTAATCAGCGACCCGGCTAAATAATAACCAAAACTCTAATTTTAATGCTGATTTTAAATATATCCGTTTCATCAAGTTTAATTTTACCCATCAAAATTTACGAGCTGAGAATACTTGCATTATTTTTGAAAATAGGGGGAAACTCCCCCTAAAAGTCATGAAATCTTAACGACAATTTCACCATCAGATTTAGCGTATCAGAAAACCCTACTGTAGAAGTTTCAAGCTCCTATCTACAAAAATGTGGAATTTTGTATTTTTTGCCAGAAGGCAGATCACGGATGCGTGTTTATTTGTTTGTTTGTTTTTATGGGTTTTTTTTTTCAGGGGTGATTGTATTGACCCAGTTGTCCTAGAATGTTGCAAGAGGGGTTCTTCCAACGGAAATGAAAAGTTCTAGTGCCCTTCTTAAGTGACCAAAAAATCGGAGGAAACCTAGGCCCTCTCCCACGCTAATTATTTTCCGAAAGTCAACAGATCAAAATTCTGAGACAGCCATTTTATTCAACATAGTCGAAAAACCTTATAATTATGTCTTTGGGGACGACTTACTCCCCCACAGTCCCCGTGGGAGGGGCTACAAGTTACAAACTTTGACCAGTGCTTACACATAGTAATGGTTATTGGTAAGTGTACAGGCGTTTTCAGGAGGATTTTTTGGTTGGGGGACGGGTTGAGAAGAGGTGGATATGCTGGGGCTACAAGTTACAAACTTTGACCAGTGCTTACATATAGTAATGGTTATTGGGAAGTGTACAGGCATTTTCAAGAGGATTTTTTGGTTGGGGGACGGGTTGAGAAGAGGTGGATATGCTGGGGCAACTTTCCAACGAGGAATTTGTCATAGGGGAAGCAAATTTCCATGAAGGGAGCGCAGGATTTACTAGCATTATTTAAAAAAAAAAACAATGAAAAAATAAATATGAAAAAGTTTTTTTCTGCTGGAAGTAAGGACCAGCATTAAAACTTAAAACGAACAGGAATTATTACCCACATGAGGGGCTAAAATCCTCCTAATACCTCGCTCTTTACGCTAAAGTATTTGTAGTAATGTCAACTATTTATTCTACGGCTTTTTTGATTCAGGGGGTCATTCTTAATGAATTGGAACAAAATTTACGATTTAGTTTAAAGAGAAAGGTACTGACGAGGGGTGAACCCTCTCATATATGTAATAAAAACATGAAAATAAAAATTTCTTTCCGTAAGCTAATTTATAAGTTACGTTTGTCTTTTACTAATAAAAAGATTCGTAAAAATTTAAAAGTTCTAGTTGCCTTTTTAATTAACCAAAAAATTGGAGGGCGACTAGGCTTCCTCCCCCGCTCTTTTTTTCTCAAAATAATTCGATCAAAAATATGAGAAAGACATGTAGCCAAAAAAATAAAATATGCAAATTTCGTTTTAATTATTCCTCTGCGGAGAGCCAAAATCAAAACACGCATTGATTCAAAGCGTTCAGAAATTAAATAAATAAAACAAGTTTTTCAACTGAAAGTAAGGAACGACATTAAAACTTAAGACGAACAGAAATTACTTCGTATATGAAAGAGGCTGCTTCCTCATCAACGCCCTGCTCTTTACGCTAAAGTTTTTTACTGTTTTAAAAATAAGATTTGAAAGAAAGAGTCAAACTTTAGCGTAAAGAGCGGGGCGTTGATGAGGAAGCAGACCCTTTCATATACGAAGTGATTTCTGTTCGTTTTAAGTTTTAATGTCGCTCCTTACTTTCAGTTGAGAAGCTTGTTTTTTTATTTAATTCTTAAAAAGTCGAGAAAAATTCAAGCTATACCGTGTTGAGGGAGGGGTCCATGTGTTTGAGCAGTAGTTCTTAAAGAACTTAGAAGAAAATTGTAGCTAGCACTTTGAGGGAGAGACCCATGTGTTTGAGAAGTAGTTTTTAAACAATTTAGAAGAAAATTGTAGCTATATCGTGTTTAGGGAGGGACCCATGTGTTTGAGCAGTAGTTTTTAAAGAACTTAGAAGAAAATTGTAGCTATAGCGTGTTGAGGCAGAGACCCATGTGTTTGAGCAGCAGTTCTTAAAGATCTTAGAAGAAAATTGTAGCTATAGCGTGTTGAGGCAGAGACCCATGTGTTTGAGCAGCAGTTCTTAAAGATCTCAGAAGAAAATTGTAGCTATTGCGTGTTGAGGCAGAGACCCATGTGTTTGAGGAGCAATTCTTAAAGATCTTAGAAGAAAATTGTAGCTATAGCGTGTTGAGGAAGGGACCATGTGCTTGAGCAGTAGTTTTTAACGAACTTAGAAGAAAATTGAAGCTATAGCGTGTTGAGGGAGGGTCCCTTGTGTTTGAGTAGTAGTTCTTAAAGAACTTAGAAGAAAATTGTAGCTAGCGCTTTGAAGGAGAGACCCATGTGTTTGAGCAGTAGTTTTTAAAGAACTTAGAAGAAAATTGTAGCTATAGCGTGTTGAGGCAGAGACCCATGTGTTTGAGCAGCAGTTCTTAAAGATCTTAGAAGAAAATTGTAGCTATAGCGTGTTGAGGCAGAGACCCATGCGTTTGAGCAGTAGTTTTTAAAGAACTTAGAAGAAAATTGTAGCTATAGCGTGTTGAGGCAGAGACCCATGTGTTTGAGCAGTAGTTTTTAAAGAACTTGAAAGAAAGTTGTAGCTATAGCGTGTTGAGGCAGAGACCCAGGTGTTTGAGCAGTAGTTTTTAAAGAACTTAGAAGAAAATTGTAGCTATAGCGTGTTGAGGCAGAGACCCATGTGTTTGAGCAGCAGTTCTTAAAGATCTTAGAAGAAAATTGTAGCTATAGCGTGTTGAGGCAGAGACCCATGTGTTTGAGCAGCAGTTCTTAAAGATCTTAGAAGAAAATTGTAGCTATAGCGTGTTGAGGCAGAGACCCATGTGTTTGAGCAGCAGTTCTTAAAGATCTCAGAAGAAAATTGTAGCTATTGCGTGTTGAGGCAGAGACCCATGTGTTTGAGGAGCAATTCTTAAAGATCTTAGAAGAAAATTGTAGCTATAGCGTGTTGAGGAAGGGACCATGTGCTTGAGCAGTAGTTTTTAACGAACTTAGAAGAAAATTGAAGCTATAGCGTGTTGAGGGAGGGTCCCTTGTGTTTGAGTAGTAGTTCTTAAAGAACTTAGAAGAAAATTGTAGCTAGCGCTTTGAAGGAGAGACCCATGTGTTTGAGAAGTAGTTTTTAAAGAACTTAGAAGAAAATTGTAGCTATAGCGTGTTTAGGGAGAGACCCATGTGTTTGAGCAGCAGTTCTTAAAGATCTTAGAAGAAAATTGTAGCTATAGCGTGTTGAGGCAGAGACCCATGCGTTTGAGCAGTAGTTTTTAAAGAACTTAGAAGAAAATTGTAGCTATAGCGTGTTGAGGCAGAGACCCATGTGTTTGAGCAGTAGTTTTTAAAGAACTTGAAAGAAAGTTGTAGCTATAGCGTGTTGAGGCAGAGACCCAGGTGTTTGAGCAGTAGTTTTTAAAGAACTTAGAAGAAAATTGTAGCTATAGCGTGTTGAGGCAGAGACCCATGTGTTTGAGCAGCAGTTCTTAAAGATCTTAGAAGAAAATTGTAGCTATAGCGTGTTGAGGCAGAGACCCATGTGTTTGAGCAGTAGTTTTTAAAGAACTTAGAAGAAAATTGTAGCTATAGCGTGTTGAGGCAGAGACCCATGTGTTTGAGCAGCAGTTCTTAAAGATCTTAGAAGAAAATTGTAGCTATAGCGTGTTGAGGCAGAGACCCATGTGTTTGAGCAGCAGTTCTTAAAGATCTTAGAAGAAAATTGTAGCTATAGCGTGTTGAGGCAGAGACCCATGTGTTTGAGCAGCAGTTCTTAAAGATCTTAGAAGAAAATTGTAGCTATAGCGTGTTGAAGAAGGGACCATGTGCTTGAGCAGTAGTTTTTAACGAACTTAGAAGAAAATTGAAGCTATAGCGTGTTGAGGGAGGGGCCCATGTGTTTGGGCAGTTGTTCTTAAGAAACTGAGAAAAAATTCAAACAATAGCACGTTGAGGGAGGGACTCATATGTTTGAGCAGTAGTTCTTAAAAAAAATGAGAAAAAATTCAAGCTATAGCGTGTTGAGGGAGGGACCCGTGTGTCTGAGCAGTAGTTCTTAAAGAACATAGAAGAAAATTCTATCTATAGCGTGTTGAGGCAGAGACCCATGTGTTTGAGCAGCAGTTCTTAAAGATCTTAGAAGAAAATTGTAGCTATAGCGTGTTGAGGCAGAGACCCATGTGTTTGAGCAGCAGTTCTTAAAGATCTTAGAAGAAAATTGTAGCTATAGCGTGTTGAGGCAGAGACCCATGTGTTTGAGCAGTAGTTTTTAAAGAACTTAGAAGAAAATTGTAGCTATAGCGTGTTGAGGCAGAGACCCATGTGTTTGAGCAGCAGTTCTTAAAGATCTTAGAAGAAAATTGTAGCTATAGCGTGTTGAGGAAGGGACCATGTGCTTGAGCAGTAGTTTTTAACGAACTTAGAAGAAAATTGAAGCTATAGCGTGTTGAGGGAGGGGCCCATGTGTTTGGGCAGTAGTTCTTAAAAAACTGAGAAAAAATTCAAACAATAGCACGTTGAGGGAGGGACCCATATGTTTGAGCAGTAGTTTTTAAAAAAATGAGAAAAAATTCAAGCTATAGCGTGTTGAGGGAGGGACCCGTGTGTCTGAGCAGTAGTTCTTAAAGAACATAGAAGAAAATTCTATCTATAGCGTGTTGAGGGAGGGACCCATGTGTTTGAGTAGTAGTTCTTAAGGAACTTAGAGGAAAATTGAAGCTATAGCGTGTTGAGAGAGGGGGTCATGTGTTTGGGCAGTAGTTCTTAAAAAAATGAGAAGAAATTCAAGATATAGTGCGTTGAGGGAGGGACCCTTGTGTTTTAGCAGTAGTTCTTAAAGAAATTAGAAGAACATTCAAGCTATAGCGTGTTGAGGGAGGGGTCCATGTGTTTGGGCAGTAGTAGTTAAAGAACTTAGAAGAAAATTGAAGCTATATTGTGTTGAGGGAGGGACCCAGGTGTTTGAGCACTATTTCTTAAAGAATTTAGAAGAAAATCGATTTTTTTCTCAATTTCTTAAGCACTACTGCTCAAACACATGAGTCCCTCCCTCAACACGCTATAGTTTGAATTTTTTCTAAATTTTTTAAGAACTACTGCTCAAACACATGGGTCCCTCCCTCAGCACGCTATAGCAACAATTGTCTTCTAAGTGCCTTAAAAACTACTGCTCAAATACATAGGTCCCTCCCTCAAAACGCTTTCGCTCCTTACTTTCATTTAAAAAAAAAATGTTTTTTTATTTTAATTTCTGGACGTTTTTAATTAATGCATGTTTTGATCTTTGCTCTCCACACATAAATAATTAAAATTATTTGGCTAAATGGCTTTTTCATAGTTTTAATCAGAAGATTAAAAAATCGGAAGAAAGGAGAGAA
The DNA here is from genome assembly GCF_032884065.1 of Artemia franciscana. Lineage (NCBI taxonomy): Eukaryota > Metazoa > Arthropoda > Branchiopoda > Anostraca > Artemiidae > Artemia > Artemia franciscana. The sequence goes on along the minus strand of NC_088883.1, from coordinate 15,281,111 downwards.
GGAGGAAACCTATTTACCCTCCAATTTTTTGATTACTTAAAAAGGCAACTAAAACTTTTAATTTTTACGAACGTTTTTATTAGTAAAAAATATACATAATTTTTATTGGTTGGGTATATGAAAGAGTTTACCCCTCGTCGATACCTCGCTCTTTACATTAAAGCTTAAATCCTGTCCCAATTCCTTAAGAATGACCATTGAATCACAAAGACCGTAAAATAAATTGTTGAAATTACCAAAAATACGTTAGCGTAAAGAGCGAGATATAACGACGGGGTAAACCCCTCATATGCTCAATAATTTTTGCTCGTTTTAAGTTTTAATGCTGCTCCTCACTTTCAGTAGGAAAAAACTTTTCATATTTTTTTCATTGTTTTTTTTTTTTTAAATAATGCTAAAAAATCTTACGCTCCCTTCATTGAAAGTATCTTCCCCCATGATAAGTTTTTCCGTGGAAAGATCCTCGCGCGTAACCCCCCCCCCCTTAACTCTCCCTCCCAAACCAAAAATATCCCCCTGAAAATGTCCTTACACTTCCCAGTAACAATTACTATATGTAAACACAGGTCAAAGTTTGTAACTTGCAACCCCTTACACGAAGACTTCGTGGGAGTAAGTCATCCCAAAAGACATAGTTATTAGGTTTTTCGACTATGGTGAATAAAATGGCTATCTCAGAGTTTTGATCCGATGACTGTGGGGAAAAAATGAGGGTGGGAAGGGGCCTAGGTGCCCTCCAATTTTTTGGTCACAAAAACTAATACATCATTAAACTAATGATGTATGATCTATAATGATGTAAAAAGGGCACTGGAACTATTAATTTCCGTTAAAATGAGCCCTCTCGCGGCATTCTAGGACCACTGGGTCGATACGATCATCCCTGGAAAAAGACAAAAAAAAAAAACAAATAAACACACATCCGTGATTTGTCTTCTGGCAAAAAATGCGAAATTCCATATTTTTGTAGATAGGAGCAGGAAACTTTTACAATAACGTTCTCTGATACGCTGAATCTAATGGTGTGATTTTCGTTAAGATTGTATGACTTTTAAGTGGTGTTTTCACCTATTTTCTAAAATGAAGCAAACTTTCTCAGGCTTGTAACTTTTGACAGGTAAGACTAATCTTGATGAAAGTCTTATATTTAAAATTAGCATTAAAAAATCATTTTTTTTATGTAGCTATTAGTATCAAAATTCCATTTTTTGGAGTTTTGGTTACTATTGAGTCGGGTTGCTCTTTACTACCGTTCGTTACCATGAACTGCTTGACAAACAACTACAAAGTAAATCAGTTATGTGAATAATTCGGCCCTATGTCCAAGGGCTCTCTTCAGCACAATACCAAAACGAGAGAGAAAAGTATGTATCAAACAGTTCGTGGTGGGCGAACTGTGGTAAGGACCGATCCGGCTCAACACTTAGAACACCGAAATTTACAGTTCACCCTAGAAGTTGAAATTGAAAATAAACTACCGCTTATAGATGTGTTAATTATTCGTAATGCTGATATACTGGATTTTACTATCTATCGAAAGCCAACACAAAACAATAGATATATTCACTATAATTCAAAGCTGCCCCCAAAAGTTAAAAGAGCAGTTGTAATTTCCCTCATTGATCGTGCCCTGAATATTTGCTCAGATTCGTACATAAATGCAGAAATAAACTTATCAGAGATATTCTTTTTGGTAATGGATACCCGATTCCTTTTGTCAATATGATAATTAACCGTAGAATAAAAAGACATTCTTGTAAAATCGAAGAAGATATTTCACAATGTGAGGCTACTGATAAGCCCTCAAATATTGTCTAGCATCCGTATTTCCCAAAAATAACAACAAAATTAAAAAATATTTGCACAAAAAATAATCTGTGCGTAGTTTTTACTATTAATTTTAAAATCATTAAATTCTTAAATTCCGGTAAAGATGAGAGACTAATACATAATACACCAAAATACATCATTATTAGTTTAATGCAATTTTATTTATATATTATATATAAAAAAAACTAGTTTTTTTAACTGAAAGTAAGGAGCGACATTAAAACTTGAGAATTAACTTACGTTACAAACTTTTATATTCTTATATTTTTATTATGTATATGAGGGAATGTGTAGCCTTGTTAATACCTCGCTCTTTACACTAAATCGTAAGTTTTATCCCAATTCTTTAAGAATGACCCCTAAATCAGAAAGGCTGTAGGATAAATAGTTGAAAGTACTAAAAATACTTTAGCATAAAGAGCGAGGTATTTATCTCAACCTAAATACCTCGCTCTTTATGCTAAAGTATTTTTAGAACCCCTCATATGCGTAATAATCTCTGTTCGTTTTAAGTTTCAATGCTACTCATTACTTTCAATTGAAAAAAAAAAAAAACGTTGTTGCCAACAGAGGCAAAAGAAGCCCGATACAAGTTTAACTTTTCTAAGTAATTGTCCGGAAAAGTGGTAACTTCGCTGAATGCATTTGCTACTTCTTTTTGAACTTTCTACTTCTTTTGAACAGTATCCACAATTCGAACCGGCTATTTTGGATATCCTTTGAATTTTGCAAACGGTAGTCCTCTAATTTCGAATCCTCCAGGCATATCGGAAAATTAGAAAAATGTTACCTTTTAATTATATTTCTTATTAATAGACGTGCCAGCCTTCGTCTGTTTCTAATTGAAATTATCCAGAAAAACTATCCAAAAATATTTAATATCTTCATCACTGAGCAATTAGATCCAGTACTTTTACAAAACGTATCAAATTAATCTGTTGCGTAACACTGAAATCACTATTCAAAATATAATCCTTTTTCAACACTGATCTTAACTGGACGAAGTCTGAAAGAAAACTTAACCAAGTCTGACGGAATACTGGGTGAATACTGAATGAATGAATGAATACTTTCCCTTATAAATAATTTTATTCACCCTGATCATCTTCGCCATAGTCAAGATAAGAGTCAAGGAAAAAGGAGCCTGCAGAGAGAAATTAAAAGTAAATAGAAATTAAAAATAAGGCAATCTGTTCAACCATAAATATATATATATATATATATAAATATATATATTGTTCTCACTTCAGAAACAGTTCTTGCTTTATACTATGCAAAAAGTTGCAGCTACCAAACTTTGAAAGCGGTAAAAGTTACAAAAAAATGATTCATGACTCTTTCTCTGAACTCTACATTTTAAAACAGTAAAAAACATTAGCGTAAAGAGCAGGGTGTTGGGGAGGAAAAGCCCCTTTCATATACGGAGTAATTTTTGCTAGTTTTAAGTTTTAATGTCGCTCCTTACTTTCATTAAAAAAGAACTTGATTTTATTTGTTTAATTTCTGGACGTTTTTGAATTAATGCATGTTTTTAAATTGGCTCGAAATTTGCATATTAATTTTTTTGGGCTAAATGGCTTTTTCATAGTTTGAATCGGAAGGTTTTGAGAAAAAAGGGAGCAAGGGAGGATGCCTAGTTGCCCTCCAATTTTTTGGTCACTTAAAAAGGCAACTTTAACTTATAATTTTTTACGAACATTTTCATAAGTAAAAAATATACGTAGCTTACGAATTAAATTACGTAGCGAACTTCTATATTTGTACGTTTTTATTGCGTATATGAGGGGGCTCACCCCTTGTCGATACCTCGCTCTTTAAACTAAATCGCAAGTTTTATCCCAATTCTTAAAGAATGACCCCTGAATCACAAAGGCCGTAGAATAAATAGTTAAAATTACTAAAAATACTTTAGCGTAAAGAGCGAGATATTACGAGGAAGTAAACCCCTCATTTGCGCAATAATTTCTGCTCGTTTTAAATTTTAATGCTGTTTTTCACTTTCAGTAGAAACAAATTTCCATATTTATTTTTTTATTGTGATTCTAGGTGTTAAGATAATCTAAGAAGCCCCGAAGTTCAGCTTCCCCATAATTCCAAAGTGAAATTATGACATGCATACAACGACCCCAAGAAACGTATTTTAAAAAATAAGAATGGAATGCCCAATTTTCAACGTTCTCGACATAAATATTTGCCAGAAGCCCGGATAAAGGTCCCCCTTGGATATCCCATTTTTTGCTTATAAAAAGAATCGCGAAACTGAAAATACATGGAAAACTTCATAGAAAATACATAGAAAAATTTTTAAACTTCACAATCAATTCCCGTCCTTTCTTAAAACATTCTAAAGCCTCAGCGTGTTGAGGGAGGGACCCACGTGTTTGAGCAGTAGTCCTTAAGAAATTGAGAAGAAATTCAAGCTATAGCGAGTTGAGGGAGGGACCCATGTGTTTGAGCAGTAGTACTTAAAAAACTGAGAAAAAATTCAAGCTATAGCGTGTTTAGGAAGGGACCCATGTGTTTGAGCAGTAGTTCTTAAAGAACTTGGAAGAAAATTGTAGCTATAGCGTGTTGAGGGAGGGACCCATGTGTTTGAGCAGTAGTTTTTAAAGAACTTAGAAGTAAATTGAAGCACTAGCGTGTTGAGGGAGGGGCCCATGTGTTTGGGCAGTAGTTCTTAAAAAAACTGAGAAAAAATTCAAACTATAGCGCGTTGAGGGAGGAACCCATATGTTTGAGCAGTAGTTCTAAAAAAATTGAGAAAAAATTCAAGCTATAGCGTGTTGAGGGAGGGACCCGTGTGTCTGAGCAGTAGTTCTTAAAAAATTGAGAAAAAATTCAAGCTATAGCGTGTTGAGAGAGGGACCCGTGTGTCTGAGCAGTAGTTCTTAAAGAACACAGAAGAAAATTGTATCTATAGCCTGTTGAAGGAGGGACCCATGTGTTTTAGCAGTAGTTCTTAAAGAACTTAAAAGAAAATTGAAGCTAAAGCTTGTTGAGGGAGGGGCCCATGTGTTTGGGCAGTAGTTCTTAAAGAACTTAGAAGAAAATTGAAGCTATAACGTGTTGAGGGAGGGACCCCTGTGTCTGAGCAGTAGTTCTTAAAGAACTTAGAAGAAAATTGTAGCTATAGCGTGCTGAAGGAGGGACCCATGTGTTTGAGAAGTAGTTTTTAAAGAACCTAGAAGGAAATTGAAGCTATAGCTTGTTGAGGGAGTGGCCCTTGTGTTTGGGCAGTAGTTTTTAAGGAACTCAGAAGAAAATTTAAGTTATAGCGTTTTAAGGGAGGGGCCCATGTGTTTGGGGATTGGTTCTTAAGAAATTAAGAAAAAATTCAAGCTATAGAGTGTTTAGGGAGGGACCAGTGTGTTTGAGCAGCAGTTCTTAAGAAAATCGAGAAAAATTGAAGCTATATTGTGTTGAGGGAGGGACCCATGTGTTTGAGCAGTAGTTCTTATAAAATTGAGAAAAAATTCTAAATATAGCTTGTAGAGTGAGGGATTTATGTGTTTGAACAGTAGTTCTTAAGGAACTTAGAAGAAAATTGAACCTATAGCGTGTTGAGGGAGGGGCCTATATGTTTGGGCAGTAGTTCTTAAAGAACTTGGAAGAAAATTGTAGCTATAGCGTGTTGAGGGAGGGACCCATGTGTTTGAGCAGTAGTTCTTATAAAATTGAGAAAAAATTCTAAATATAGCTTGTAGAGTGAGGGATTTATGTGTTTGAACAGTAGTTCTTAAGGAACTTAGAAGAAAATTGAACCAATAGCGTGTTGAGGGAGGGGCCTATATGTTTGGGCAGTAGTTCTTAAAGAACTTGGAAGAAAATTGTAGCTATAGCGTGTTGAGGGAGGGACTCGTGTGTTTGAGCAGTAGTTCTTAAAAATTGAGAACTAATTCAAGTTATAGCGTGTTGAGGGAGGGACCCATTTGTTTGAGCAGTAGTTCTTAAAACATTGAGAAAAAATTCAAGGCAAAGCGTGTTGAGGGAGGGACCCATGTGTTTGAGCAGTAGTTCTTAAAGAACTTAGAAGAAAATTGTAGCTATAGCGTGTTGAGGGAGGGACCCACGTGTTTGAGAAGTAGTTTTTAAACAATTGAGAAGAAATTGTCGCTATAGCATGTTGAAGAAGGGATCCATGTGTTTGAGCAGTAGTTCTTAAAAAATTGAGAAAAAAATCAAGCTATAGCGTGTTGAGAGAGGGACCCATGTGTTGGGGCAGTAGTTCTCAAAGAACTTAAAAGAAAATTGTAGTTATACCGTGTTGAGGCAGGGACCCATGTGTTTGAGCAGTAGTTTTTAAACCATTGAGAAAAATAATCAAGGTATAGCGTGTTGAGGGAGGGACCCATGTGTTTGAGTAGTAGTTCTTAAAGAACTTAGAAGACAATTTAACCTATAGCGTATTGAGGCAGGAACCCATGTGTTTGGGCAGTAGTTTTTAAAGAACTTCTAAGATAATTGAACCTATAGCGTGTTGAGGAAGGGGCCCATGTGTTTTAGCAGTAGTTCTTAAAGAACTTAAAAGAAAATTGAAGCTAAAGCTTATTGAGGGAGGGGCCCAAGTGTTTGGGCAGTAGTTCTTAAAGAAATTAGAAGAAAATTTTAGCTATTGCATTTTGAGGGAGGGCCCCATTTGTTTGGGCAGTAGTTCTTAAAGAACTTGGAAGAAAATTGTAGCTATAGCGTGTTGAGAGAGGGACCCATGTGTTTGGGCAGTAGTTCTTAAAAAAAATGAGAACAAATTCAAGCTATAGCGTGTTTAGGGAGGGACCCATTTGTTTGAGCAGTAGTTCTTAAAACATTGAGAAAAAATACAAGGTGAAGCGTGTTGAGGGGGGGACCCATGTGTTTGAGCAGTAGTTCTTAAAGAACTTAGAAGAAAATTGTAGCTATAGCGTGTTGAGGAAGGGACCCATTTGCTTGAGAAGCAGTTCTTAAAAAATTGAGAAGAAATTGTCGCTATAGCGTGTTGAAGAAGGGACTCGTGGGTTTGAGCAGTAGTTCTTAAAAAATTGAGAAAAAATCAAGGTATAGCGTGTTGAGGGAGGGACCCATGTGTTTGAGCAGCATTTTTTAAAGAACTTAGAAGACCATTGAAGCTATAACGTGTTTAGAGAGGGACACATGTGTTTGAGCTTTAGTTTTTAAAAAATTGAGAAAAAATTCAAGCTATAGCGTGTTGAGGGAGGGAGCCATGTGTTTGGGCAGTAGTTCTTAAAGAACTTAGAAGAAAATTGTAGCTACAGCGTGTTGAGGGAGGGACCAATGTGTTTGGGCAGACGTTCTTAAACCATTGAGAAAAAAATCAAGGTATAGCGTGTTGAGGGAGGGACCCATGTGTTTGAGTAGTAGTTCTTAAAGAACTTAGAAGAAAATTGAACCTATAGCGTGTTGAGGCAGGGACCCTATGTTTGAGCACCAGTTCTTAAAAAACTTAGAAGAAAATTGAAGCTATAGCGTGTTGGGGGAGGGACCCATGTGTTTGGGCAGCAGTTCTGGCACCATTGAGAAAAAATTCAAGGTATACCGTGCTGAGGAAGTGACCCATGTGTTTGAGCGGCATTTCTTAAAGAACTTTGAAGAACATTGAAGCTATAGCGTTTTGAGGGAGGGACCCATGTGTTTGAGCTGCAGTTTTTAAAAAATTGAGAAAAAATTCAAGCTATAGCGTGTTGAGGGAGGAAGCCATGTGTTTGGGCAGTAGTTCTTAAAGAACTTAGAAGAAAATTGTAGCTATAGCGTGTTGGGGGTGGGACCCATGTGTTTGAGGAGCAGTTCTTAAAGAACTTAGAATAACATTGAAGCTATAGCGTGTTGAGGAAGGAACACATGTGTTTGAGCTGTAGTTTTTAAAAAATTAAGAAAAAATTCAAGCTATAACGTGTTGACGGAGGGACCCATGTGTTTGAGCAGTAGTTCTTAAACCATTGAGAAAAAATTCAAGGTAAAGCGTGTTGAGGGAGGGACACATGTGTTTGAGTAGTAGTTCTGAAAGAACTTAGAAGAAAATTGAAGCTAAAGCGTGTTGAGAGAGGGTCCCATGTGTTTGAGCAGTAGTTGTTAAAGAACTTGGAAGAAAATTAAACCTATAGAGTGTTGAGGCAGGGACCCATGTGTTTGAGCAGTAGTTCTTAAGAAATTCGGAAAAAATTCTAAATATAGCGTGTTGAGGGAGGGAGCCATGTGTTTGACCAGTAGTTCTTAAAGAACTTAGAAGAAAATTGAACCTATAGCGTGTTGAGGGAGGGGCCCATGTGTTTGGTCCGTAGTTCTTTAAAAATAGAGAAAAAATTGTAGCCATAGCGTGTTGAAGAAGAGACCAATGTGTTTGAGCAGTAGTTCTTAAAAAACTGAAAAAAAATCAAGCTATAACGTGTAGAGGGAGGGAGCCATGTGTTTGGACAGTAGTTCTTAGAGAACTTAGAAGAAATGTGTAACTATAACGTGTTAAGGGAGGGACCCATGTGTCTGAGCAATAGTTCTAAAACAACTTCGAAGAAAATTGCAGCTAAAGCCTGTTCTAGAGAGGGGCCCATCTGTTTGAGCAGTAGTTCTTAAAGAACTTAAAAGAAAATTGTAGCTATAGTGTGTTGAGTGAGGGAACCTTGTGTCTGAGCACTATATCTTAAAGAACTTAGAAGAAAATTGAAGCTATAGCGTGTTTAAGGAGGGACCCATGTGTCTGAGCAGTAGTTCTAAGAGAACTTAGAAGATAATTATAGCTATAGCGTGTTCTAGGGAGGGACCGAAGTGTTTTAGCAGTAGTTTTTAAAGAACTTAGATCAAAATTGAAGCATTCAATATTATTCATTCATTTTATTTGTGTTCTTTGCTTTGTTAGTCGACTCCGAAGTCCGAATAAGGTCCTTTGAGGTTGTGATTTAAAAAAAATAAATATCATATCTTATCTCAACACGCTATAGCTTCAATTTTCTTCGAAGTTCTTTCATAACTACTGCTCAAACGCATGGGTCCCTCCCTCAACACGCTATAGCTTGAATATTTTCTCAATCTTTAAGTACTACTGCGCAAAATTAACCCTACACTTTAGGACTTTGGCATAAAGAGCGGGGTTCAGGAGGAGGTGGCACTGGGGTTCTTAAACAATTTGGTGTTTGATGATACTAATGCTGTTGATTTCAATTTTCTTCTAAGTTCTTTAACAAGTACTGCTCAAACACAAGGGGCCCCTCCCTAAACATGCTGTAGCTTCAATTTTCTTCTAAGTTCTCTTAGAACTACTGCTCAGACGCATGGGTCCCTCCCTCAACACGCTATAGCTTCATTTTTTTCTAAGTTCTTTAAGAACTGCTGCTCAAACACATGGGTCCCTCCCTCAACACGCTATAGCTACAATTTTCTTCCAAGTTCTTTAAGAACTAGTGCTCAGACACATGGGTCCCTCCTTCAACACGCTATAGGTTCAATTTTCTTCTAAGTTTTTTAAGAACTACTGCTCAAACACATGGGTCCCTCCCTCAACTCGCTATAGCTATAATTTTCTTCCAAGTTCTTTAAGAACTAGTGCTCAGACACATGGGTCCCTCCTTCAACACGCTACAGGTTCAATTTTCTTCTAAGTTATTTACGAACTACTGCTCAAACACATGGGTCCCTCCCTCAACACTCTATACCTCCAATTTTTTTCAATGGTTTACCAAATAGTGCCCAAACACATGGGTCCCTCCGTCAACACGCTATAGCTTGAATTTTTTCTCAATTTTTTAAAAACTAAAGCTCAAACCCATGGGTCCCTCCCTCAACACGCTACAGTTGGAATTTTTCTCAATTTTTTAAGAACCACTGCTGAAACACATGGGCCCCTCCCTCAACACCTTAAAGATTCAATTTTCTTGTAAGTTCTTTAAGAACCACTGCTCAAACACATGGGTCCCTCCCTCAACACGCTATACCTTGAATTTTTTCTCAATGTTTTAAGAACTACTGCTCAAACACACGGGTCCCTCCCTCAACACGCCATAGCTTGGATTTTTTCTCAATTTTTTTTTAAAACTACTGCTCAAGCACATGGGTTCCTTCTTCAGCACGGTATAGCTATAATTTTTTCTCAATTTTTTAAGAACTATTGCTCAAACACATGCGTCCCTCCCTCAACACGCTATAGCTTCAATTTTCTTCTAAGTTCTTTAAGAACTACTGCTCAAACACATGGGTTTATTTACGGTTGCGTGTTTATTTGTTTTATTCCCCAGGGGTGATCGTATCGACTCAGTGGTCCTAGAATGTCGCAAGAGGGCTCATTCTAACGGAAATTAAAAGTTCTAGTGCCCTTTTTAAGTGACCAAAAAATTGGAGGGCACTTAGGCCCCCTCCCATGCGCATTTTTTCCTCAAAGTCACCAGATCGAAATTCTGAGATAGGCATTTTGTTCACCATAATCGAAAAACCTAATAACTATTTCTTTAGGGACGACTTACTCCCCTAAAGTCCCCATAGGAGGGGCTACAAGTTATAAACTTCGAGCGTTGTTTACATATACTAATGGCTATTGGGAAGTGTACAGACGTTTTCACGGGAATTTTTTGGTTTGGGGGGCATAAGTTTAGGGGGGTTACGCGGGAGGATCTTTCCATGGAGGAATTTGTCACGGGGGAAGAGAATTTCAATGAAGGGGGTGCAGGACTTTCTAGCATTATTTTTTTTTTTAATGAAGAAATAAATATGACAAGTTTTTTTTTTCAAATGAAAGTAAGGAAGAGCATTAAAACTTAAAATGAACAGTAATTATTACGCATATGAGGGGTTCACCTCCTCGTAATACCTCGATCTTTGTGCTACAATATTTGTAGTAATTTCAACTGTTTATTCTATGGTCTTTGTGATTCAGGGGTCATTCTTAAGAAATTGGGACAAAATTCAAGTTTTAGTGTAAAGAGCGAGGTATTGACGAGGGGGTGAGCCCCCTCATGTACATAATAAAAAAATACGAATATAGAAGTTCGTTACGTAAGTTAATTCGTAAATTATGTATATTTTTTACTAATGAAAACGTTCGTAAAAAATTAAAAGTTTAAGTTGCTTTTTTAAGTAATCAAAAAATTGATGGGCAACTAGGCCTCCTTCCCGCTCATTTTTCTCAAAATCTTCCGATTAAAACTATGAGAAAGCCATTTAGCCAAAAAAAAAATGTGCCAATTTCGTTTTCATTATTTATGTTTGGAGAGCCAAAATCAAAACATGCATTAATTCAAAAACGTTCAGAAATTAAATAAAAAAAAAGTTTTTTTCTCTGAAAGCAAGGGACATTAAAACTTAAAACGAACAGAGATTACTCCGCATAAGAAAGGGGCTTTTCCTCCTTAACCCCACATTCTTTATGCTAAAGTTTTCACTGTTTTAAAAAGTATAGTTAAGAGAAAGAGTCAAACTTTAATGTAAAGAGCCGGGCGTTGAGGAGGAAAAACCCTCTCAAATACGGGGTAATTTCTGTTCGTTTCCGCTCCTTATTTTCAGTTTAAAATTTTTTTTTTTTTCATTTAATTACAGAAAAAGCTTCAACTGAGCAGATTGATGTGAATCAAAAGAAAATACTCTGACTGCAAGCAAAAATATACTGGCTACACTACAATAAAGGCTACAGTCGCCTTTAATGGAGCAGACCATGAATTACCCAGTTGTGGAACACAAGTGTTCCACTATTTTACCTGAATGCGACCCCTCCAAAACCTATTTTATTTCTATTTTAAATGAAGTTCTTCTGGTGAAAAATACATTTTCAAAACATGGTGATAGATCAGTAAATTTTGAATCAAAAATACTGACCACTTTGAGGAAGAGGGTTGTTCTTGGATGAATCTTTGATATTCTAGCCAACATTCTGAGTCCTTAGTGAGTGTCTTCCAGTTGATGACAGTATGAAGCAAAGAAAATGCCAATTGTCATTTAAAAAGATGAAAACAAAGAAATAATGGTTATTAAGGGAACAATGGACACTCTGGGAAACTTGAAAACAGCTATGATTTTCGGCAAAATGAAAATTTTTTGACCTTCCGCATAATACAAAACTTCTGTCGTAATTTAGGTTGGAAGATCAGCAATTTGAAAGACTCGTTCCTGGCAACCTCTTAAGATTTACGCCAGTTTACCAAAACTCACCTAATATGGATACAACGATTAGTATAAAAAAAAACTGTAAGGCTCCTAAAGTATCGCTGAGGTCAGCGGCTCGATCCTCTCGTCGGCCATTCTGACCTTTGGTCTTCATATGCTCCTTGTTGTGTTGCATTAAAGCACCTGAGGGTGAAGATAATGATATCACGCTGCCTTGGGAATTTTTGGCCTTTGGTTTTTTCCCTACTTAACCTACATAGTCTTTTTAATGAGCCTTCTGCTACCATATTCAGATATTGAAGAAGATACAACCCATGAACACCGTTCTTGACCCAAGGAGAGTTTTAGATTCTATAAGCGGAGAATCTTAGCGATGAGAAAGCTTATGCTATGGTAGCAAAAAAAAAGTTTGCAAATAGCAAAAAAAGAGGTATTTGCTTTAAGAAGTAAGTTTTGGCATTGACTGAATGGAAATCTTTCCATATGATTCGCAAGCAGGAGAGTTGCTCTATCCATCAAAATTTGAATCAACCTGCACTGATTCCTCGGATAAATCAACAGCTGAAATAGATATTTATTAGCTAGGGACAAATTATAGTGAACATTGTCTCTGGAACTTTCCAACTAATTGCGCTGAGTGTTTTTCTCACTGAAAAAAAAAAAAAAAAAATGAAAAAATCATTTTTGCCTCCACTTTTAACTTGATTCAAGACTTTCGAGGGACAGAGGAAACAAATAACCTTATCCAACCAAATAATACAAAACTGATACAAAACTTCAGATCTACCCGAGACCAGTTCTGTTTCAAGAGCTTCCCATTAATAATGATGCTGATATAACTTACTGTGGTAGTGAGGCAAAACGAAGAGAAATTTAACGGAGATCATAAAACTATGACGCATGATAAATATCTACCACTAAAAACAAGCAAGACCAAAATATAATTTAGTATTTTTTGTCTAAAGACCAAAACATAATCTGCATTTTACTGAAAACATAACATAATTTATCTTTTCTCTTTTTTGACTTTAATAAGCCCAAAATTAAGAATTTTGAGTTCCATTTGGTTAATTGTTGTAATTCCTGTTTGTTTTAGGTTTGTTGTATTTATTGATGTTGATTTATAGTAGTTTTATGCTGGAAAAATTGCTCATCATCGGATTACTGTAGCTCTTTGCTTTTCTTTGGAAACATCTTTTCTAGAGAAATTAAAAAAAAATAATTCTTAAGCAAACAAGAAAGTGAAGAATGAAGTGAAATAAATCTTTCTTTATAAAACACGCCTGAAGGTCTAAGGAGTTTCGCAAAAAACCAATCTCACAACCGGTGACGAATATTGCTCTATTCGACTGCAATCAAGATTCCGAAGGAAATAATTAGATTCCTTTGGACCCTTTTAAATTTAAATTGTGAACTTTCTTTCAGGGAAAAAATGGATTGAAGATTTGTTAGAAGTGGCCATTCATCAGAAAGAATGAATGACCAAAATCAAGAATAATTGATTCTTTACACGAATCGTTTTTCATTCGGATCTTCTTAAGAAGATACCTGCCTAATAACAAAAACGAGTTTAATTATGACTTACCCAAGGTATTGCTCCTGAAAGATTTCAAAAGTGGTGAAATAGAACTGTAATTTTACAGAAACACTCCCTTGCTAACCAGCTGTAATAACTGCAAAATCGTTGCAGTATCCTTATTTAATGCGACAAGTCATTATCAGGATTAGCAAAACGGATGAAATTTGTATCTTTCACAGAGGATAGGCATATGGAAATTTATTATGGAGAGACGACAAGCTCCTAAGAAACATATTGGTAGTCCCCAAAATATTAAGATTTTGGACACTTCCTACATATGTATCAACAAGCAGAGATGCATAGGTAAGACATAAGGAATTCAACTTTGCTTAATCTGAAGATTTCACCTCGATCTTCTAGCTGTGAGACAAAACATGCTAGATCTAACAAGATAGTATTAATCATGTCAATGACTCACGCACGTACACAATGAAGTTCTCTTGAGAGGAAAAAAAATATCATCCACCCCGGCCTTAATCAAATTCTTTATACAACTGCATACGCATATTACACTAATATCAATCTTTTCAAATTAGAACAGCTTTTAAACAAAAAAAGAGATAAATAAAAACAAAAAAAAATTAAAAATTAAAACAAAAAAATTAAACAAAAAATAAATAAAATTAAACAAAAAAATTCTCAATACTTATAGAAATCAATCCAAGTTTAGGGACCGAATCTAGGATTCTGTAATTAAGGATTTTCATCAATCTCAAACTCTACAAAATGAGTTAATGAGTCTTGTTAGTTGGTTTTTCAGCTTTTTGGAAGGAAAGCGTTTTGCAGTTCAAAGTCTTGGATTCTAGGCTGGTACCCCTACCCCTCCCCCGAGGAAGATTCTGCTCTGAAAATGTAGGCTATATGTTATGCTCTTTGGCCCAACTTATTTCAATTAAGAAAACAAATTATTTTCTTAAACCTCTATCTTACCCTGGTATGATAACTCAACCACAAAAAAAAAAGAAATAAAAATATGGAAATAAATATATATTGTCGAATTTAGGCAAAATATTCCAAAATAACATCTTTTCTTCAATCTTTTTATTTGTTTTGCTTTCCCTTCCTCTACTTAATTTTATGTGTGGGAATTTTACGAAGTATAATTGACTCAGGGGGGATTTTCCGGGGATAATTATCTATGGGAGGGGTCTAATTGTTTTTTCTGTGGGGGAAATAAACCAGACACCAATTTCGCGTAGTGGTCTCGGAAATACCAAGAATTTGAAAGCTATTTCTAGTACAATTATTAATTGTTTCTAATTATGGCCTAAACTGAGCCAAATTTTCTCCAACAATTTGTTTCTATTACAAATATTTAAGTCTCAGTTTAACGTCACGAAGTCAAATTTTGCATTTCCTTGCCAAGGTTCATTCCAAGAATTATCTTTATAGAATGCTTTGCCCGTCTTCCTCTTGTTTCTATAGAACCGATTTTCCTACGGCCATCACTTTGCCTAGCATACCCTACATTTTACCTTTCTCGAATCCTTTTACTCGTCAATGCTAAGTGGATTTATTCTGCAGCATCCTTTATTCTGCGTTCAGCGAGGTTCTAGGAGCTACATCTTCTTTACATACTGAGTTATAAAACAATGTCCAAGTGAACGAGAGTTAAGATGCTGCTTTAAATATTCAACGAAATGAAGCTTTGACTTATCTTATTCTTGCACAGTAACTACAGTTACTATTAATAGCAGTTGACTGCAGCACCAAGCCACCTGAGGGAAACACAAGTGGGCACGTCACCACCTCCCCCCTATCTATTAAAAAATTGGCATTTATCCCCTCCCAAGAACTTCTAGTTTTCTTTTAAGTCCTTTCTCATGACCACTTCCCAGCCCATTCGGGGACGATCTGCTTTTTGTTTGGCCCCAGGCGGATAGAGAAAAAGGAAAATCTTTAGCGATATATCATTCTTTCCCCATAAATCATGACCTATCCATCTCAGTCATTCTTTTATGACAGCCCTACAAAATAGGATTTCCATGCTCCTTGTTTTTTGACATACGATCCGTCAAACCAGTACCTACAACTTGTGCAGTTATATTAACGCAACAAAATTGGATGTCCTACAATAAGCAGACTCAAGTTATACTAACTCTCCTAATAAATTAGACTACCCCTGTCAAATTTCCAGTAAGAAATGGACCAAATACGAAGATATTCCCATTTATTATCAATTAGTCATGAAACACACATTTTAGGAAAAACAAGATTTTACTAAAACTATCACCATTAAACTGGATCTAAATCATCAATCAAAACTAAAAAAAATGCGACAATTAGGTGAATTCTTGGTACCAGTAGTAGGCTACCTGGATATAATCAACTGGAAAACGGACAGCTGGACAACAAGAAACAAAAAGAAACTTCATTTGAAAAATTACAAATTATTTTATTCTTTGGATGAATTCCCCAAAAAAATTTTTCAGACTGAAAAATATTTTCAGTGTCTTAGATTTTTCAGAAGAGAATCCTAAAGGGGCTTTTAATGGTAAATTCGGGTTTTTTTGTTTTGTTAGCTCCTGGTCTTTGCGCAATGATTTTTTTAAACTAAGATTCATTTAGTTTTTAGTATTTCAGACGCAGAAGCTTTCAAAAAAACTATTACACAAGAAAGAGGGTACTAATAGTAGACGTGATTAATTTTTAAATTCCCCTATAAAAGGATACGTTAGGAAACTTCCTAAACGATTTAGTTTTGATCCTTTTTAAATATCCATACAACAAGATGTTCTTAAAAATAAATTGCAGAACTATTGCAGAAATTACGGGTAATAAATCAGTTGTGATTTTAAGCACTGCTATTCTCTATTCGTTCAAGTTTTAAGAAAACACCATTGAAAATAACTACCAATTCAAATAAAGAGCAAGTAAACTCAAGTGTAAATATTGAGAGGTCGGGAAGGAAGAACCCCCCTCGTGGAACTTTTTCAAACCGAAAACTGAGATAAGCAGCCTAATTTCTGAAAGTTCCTTTAAAATCTAAAAAAAGATGGGTGTCTATGTCGATTCATAAAAACTCTCTGGTTTTTATGAATTGCCGGTCCCTACCAAGATCCAACAAGCACTAAATATTTTTTCTGGGTTTATCCAGAAGGAGTGCTGTGGCTAAGGCCTTAATAATGTAATTCTTTATTTTTTCAACTGTTCCCCCCCCCTAAAATGTGGACAATGATGAAAAAAAGAACTTTCAGTTCATTATTTAATGGATATAACATCCAAACAAGAAGTTTTCTGGAGTTCCAAACTGCCCCCACCCCCATAAATAAAATTTCTGGGCGCAGGCTAAATCATTCTGGTATGAAAGTATTTTTGAAACTCGATATGAGTTAAGCTCATTGTTAAAATTCAAAAGAGTAAAAATAGTAAAAAAACATCAGAAAATGCAATTTAAAGTTTATAAAATACTTAAAAGAAAAAAGAAGAAAAATAAAAGCTAGAAGCCGAATACAGTTTGGATTACCTACAATTAAAAAGGAATGAAGAAATTTAATTTTCATAAGTATAATCTTCTCAGGCACATTACTCAAAATCCAGTGCTATGCAACTGGCTTTTTGCTTGCAGGCTATTTATTTAAGCGAGGGGTTTGAACAGAATTTTCTACAGAAACCTGTTGAACAGATGTCAGGTTCGTACAAACAATTCTAAACGCGCAGTATAGCAACAAAAATGAATGGGAATTGAACTAACTGAGAAACTAACATCAGCTACAATTTTCTCAGTTAATGCAAGCGTGCGTCTGTATAGGACATAGAGAATATGATTATTCTTGATTGTGACAGCTTGTATGAATGAAGTCATTCTGATATTGGCTCTTTACGTCCATATTTTCTTAATATATATGGGGGCCAACTCTATCAACTAACTCTATTGAAAGCTTATGCTGTTTCTGTCTATAGCTCATTTGTTATCTTGGCTATACCACCCCCCTTATAGAAGGGGGGGGGGCGTATAAACGTCGATTGTTTAATTCGATTTGAAATCAGAAGTTCTAGTACCCTTTTATAGAGTCAAAATAGATCAGAAAGCAACTATTAGGACACAGAGGATATGCAATAGTCCCTTAAGATAAAAATACATGAAGTATTTGTGTAACTCCGAGTTAACTGAAATCTCCCCAAAAATAAATGTTAACGAGAAATAATGATTGTGCTTTTTCAAATGCTTGTTTTTGTGGGAAAATTTCAAAAAATCCAATTTTCTTTCGGAAGTCCTAAAAGGTCTGAGTATAGTAAAAGCACTACCTAAGGGTCAGAAAAAAAGGTGTTATTAAATTCAAACTTAAACAAACTTATCGCTAACTAAAGAAAAGGTGTTGTTTTTAGCTAGGAATGGTAGTTGAATGAGAAAAAGACATCATATAAAAAAAAAAAACAGATGAAAACAAGGTCAAAGCGGGATAAGCAAATAGCAAGCAAATAAAAAAAATATCCTAAAGTGTTTAGGAAGCAAGAAAGCGTCTTTTTTTCTGATGAATGCCAGACGGCACCAGCTTGAAATACAATCTTTTTTTTTCGTAATGCTGTTACAAGGTGCAGAGCCACCTATAGCCAAGAAAAAACAATATTTTTAAGAAAATCACTACAAGTGTGGCATATTCTAAATAGACTAGTTCACTAAATAGCATCATGGTTAATATTATGAAAATGAAAGATGGAGGCACCATGGAATTACAAAGTAAAAGGGTAATAATACAATTTGATCTATAAAAATATGGCAATACACGGCCCTATACGGCCTTATGAATTTTCTTTCAATAAATTTTGAAATTTCACATAAATTCTGATATTTCCTCAAGTAACATGAGCATATAATTTCTAATGGGTAATAAAAATCAATCATTAATGAAGGGTCTAAGATATTTTTGATTCTTCTGTCCCAGGCCGCCACAAATTAACAAATATTTGGCCTTTCTTCCCTCAGAATAAGCTAAAAATTATAAAATTTTAGATTAATTGGCATTTGGGATAAATGGCAATCAATTATAAATAATTTTGGAAACCCTATTCGTGTAAATTACCCAAGTTACGTAAGTTATATTGTTTGTTTTTTTTTTTAAATTAAGTTCTTAGCCTCAAATTACTAAGGAGTCGCAACAGAGTAATTGGTCTATTATTGCTGGTTACTTGTACGTTTCTAGCTTTCTTGAGCGCAGTGACCTCCTTCTTGGTGCTGTATCTCCACTGCTCGTTGTGCAACGGCCAATGCCTTTATTTGCTTCAGACGATGAGAAAGATATAATTTTATTTTCATGATCATGACTACATCTGGGATCTGATTCAGGTTTGTCCGACAAGCTCTCTTTTCTTTCTTTCTTATTCCGTAGCTTAATATCACATAGCATTTCTACGGATGCCTTCTCACAATTTCCCCCTTGAGGCTTTTCTGAATAGCGAGTATGTTTTTCTTTTCTCGCCTTCTTTTCATTTCTATTTGGATTAGCTTTGAAATCTGATGCATCTGAATCAAATGTCTCGTCATTCCCTGTTTCACTTATTTTTGCAGCAGTTTCTTGTGAATATTCACCTTGAAACTTCTTCGAAGAACCACTTGTTTTCCTTTTTCTCTTATTCTGCTTAGTTTTGGTTGAACCAAGCTCGATATTATTAGATGATGTACCGACAACTTCTCTTTTACTTCGTTTTTTAGGTATTTCAACTACTTCTTCCTCGTCTTGTACTCTCTTCCTTTTTGAGTTCCCAATATCTAGAAAGCACAGTAATTTAGAAATGGACAAAATAAATATCGAGTATATTTACACATAGACAAGTAGGAGGGATATTTAAATCTTCAAGGAACTGACACTAAGCATCAGGAGAGTTTTAGAAAAACACATAAAACGTAAAGCCTAAAATACATTTCTTTTCAAATACGATAACTGTCCAAACGTAGCTACGCCTTATAGAAAGAAGGGGGGAAGTCTAATAACTTAAAAGTGAGGTTTATGCTCCTGGATCTTATACTTCTATGAGGAGTAGAGAATCTCAAGAGTGATTTTAAAGAAAGATACCCTCCTTTTCTTCTTTTTATAGGTACATAATCAAAAGTAAAAGCACACAGGCCAAACTTTTTCGTCGATTTTTGTAAGGTATCTTTGGTTGAAATCTAATGGTTATTTGCGGTGATTTCTGTGAAAATATAGAGCCCTCACCCTCAATAATCGTAAAATTGACAAAACAATGAATAAAAATGTAGGAGCTTCATCTAAGAAATGTTCTATTATTTTTTTTTTCTTTTTCAGTTTCCTATTATTTATTACTGTCATTATATCACCACTGTTGCTGTAAAAACTCATGTCTTAACCGTATGCTATCTATGAGGCAGAAACTTCCTGTCAGCATATGTAAACACATTTGACAGATTTTCCTGCTATGAGAGGTGGAGGGTAAATCTGTAAAAGCCACAAGCCAGGTGTGTCTTATAAACAATAATGGGATTATAGAGACATCCCTTGAATAATAGAAATTTAGATAAGGTTCAGGTTTGGAAGTTCCCTAATTACATCTTAAACAACTTGGCAAATAGGCACAAGTCTTTAATGTAAAAAAAAATGATTTATGATAAAATGGTAAGATTACTTGTAGTCCTTCTAAATAATACTACTAGGTAGCTTTTTTAGCTACCTAGTAGTAGCTAACTACTATTGGAGACGCTAGGTAGCGTTTCCGAAATCAGGTCGATGAAATACTTAAAGTCAGAGAAATACTTAAATACTGAATGTATTTACTTAGTCAGGTGTTCCCCAAGTCCAGTCGCTATTAAGAGACATTCTCCAAATCATAGGAATTTAAGATGTGTATGCAGGCTTTTAGGAGGAAATAAATGCAGATTGTAGCAAATAGGTATCAGCAAGGCCGTATCCAGGGGGGGGTACCTCCCTCCCTGAAAAAAAAACAAATTTTTGTCAGATTCGTATAATGCGTAACAAAATGCATATAAAACACATTTTTGATGCATTTTTATTAGC
Source organism: Artemia franciscana (assembly GCF_032884065.1). Taxonomy (NCBI): domain Eukaryota; kingdom Metazoa; phylum Arthropoda; class Branchiopoda; order Anostraca; family Artemiidae; genus Artemia; species Artemia franciscana. The sequence goes on along the minus strand of NC_088883.1, from coordinate 15,260,657 downwards.
CCTCCCCCTGAATAGGGCGATGGGTATCAGGCATGTTTAACGTTCAAGAAAATATACATTTTAATGATGAAAATTAATCCTTCGTCTCACTGGCGTGAGTAGATGGCGATGGATCATAATAGACCACAATAGAGATGAATAAAGACGCCATAAAATCAGCCAAGAATACATTTATCTCAATATGTAGTCTGACCAGCATAATAAAAGCACTTTTTTATGGTCAAACCTGTTGTCTATGATGTTTAGTGAAGGGGCTTTAAAATAAATTATGTTTCCCTTTTAGCTTGACGACAATGCGGAAAACGAAACAGCAACTATACCTTTCTATCACGTTTTGATAATTGGCATTGTAAATGAACAATCATTCAAAATTGTTTTAGATAAAATAGAATTACTATTCTATTTTATTACTATTTATTTTATTTACTATTTATTACTATTTTATTACTATTATATAGAATAAACTACAAAACTACTAAGATCTCTATTTGGAGTTTTTAACCCTCTTTAGGACGATTTATCTTAACCAGAATCCCCTGGAACCTCAGCTGAGAACCAGGTATATGAACATTCTGTGAGAAAAAGTGAACAAAGATAATTCATAATAAAAACGGATTCCTAGCATTTATATTTTCTTGAGTAGACAGATTCAGGTTATATATTCCTTATACTCAGACTAACAATTTAGAGCATCGAGTAGACAAGTCAGTGGACGCTCTTGAATATACTTTCATGAGAGTAGCAAACTGAAGGAACAGAGCACATACAACATGTCCATTTTTAGAATGTGAATACTTTTGATCATATACAGCTTTGTGTCAGAAGTTATAGGGGCCCTAAATTTACTTTATATTTGATTAAGTCTCGTATTTTCGATTTTTCAAAAAAACAGTATTTTTTGTCCCTGTAATTTTAATTTATGGGCATGGTTTTTACGGTATGTGGTTCATATATGTATGGGGTTAAATTACACTTTGTTATATGTTGTCAACAATTAAATATTAAGTGGTAATTATCAGATGTTTAGTTAAACTAAGTTTTTAAACATTAAAGCCCAATAAAGAAACTAAGAAGCTGGAGAGCTGGATCTTTAAGATTTCAAAATGGACCAATATATCCAAAACTATTATCACCATAGAAAATGCAGTACAACTCAGGTAAAACAAAAAGCAAGTAAAAATCTCTATACGAAAAACTCTATCAACAGTCGCCGGTAAAAAACAACAATATGTAATTGCCAATGCAATTGCCTAACGCCCATAACTTTAAGCTAATCACTAAGCTTACGCTTTTAAGTTAATCATGTGACACTAATTAACGCTTCCTGAATCCTAAAGCTGAGCAAGTATTCTCATTAATATACAGTTAGTAGGTTTCATTAAACCATGATAAGTTCTCATAAGTAGTCTTAGCAAGTGTTTAATATTTTTCTCCCGGGCGGAAGATCGAACTGATATTCCGGAATTTTATCCTTTTTTGGGGGGACTGAGGCGAAAGGGGACTCCGAATTATGTGTTTGAAAGAGAGTGAAGAGGCAGATATTCTTCCTCTATTCCTCAAAAAAAGAGTGTAGCTACGCTTTTTATTATGCCCACTATCTGACAGGCTCTTTTGATAGTAACGTCAAACGTGTGTCTGTGATGTTAGATAGCGCTGACTATTTTTACTCTCGACACCAATTTGATATTGAAGTCTTACCAGCTTCTCATCCTCTTATACGGCACATGTGGGAGCTAAAATTCACCAAGTTACTTTAAAAAAGATAAGCGTTAACCAGGAGGAAATTTTTTATTTTTTTATTAATATTTCAGGTTAAAGTACCAAAGACATTAAATGGAAAACATTGTTTACCCAATAGGTCCATTCATACCTGAAACCAGGATTTTCTTGGATTTTTTTTTTTTTTTGTTATTATAAAACTATACAGATTTTTTCGTTGCGTAAGTTCTCATCTTTGTTGCCACACTGAATCGTAAAATGAAACCAGTGGACACTTTTCTTGTCTACAAACAAGCGCAACCAAAAAGCTGCCACACCCTATTTATCTGCAGGTGATCAGCGAGTGTAGAAGCAACCAATAGGATGGTACAACCGTTATCTTCAATAGTACTATTGAACAAATACAGGCAAGTGGGAACATATAAAAATTAAGTAATTAAAGTGATATCGTTGGAATCATAAGAAAATAATAATTCTATTGACATGTCAATAGTCAACTAAAGGAATAAATAACAGAATAGGATAGCCTAATTGCTCATTTTAAAAAGATACTTTTACAGGTAAGTTACTTAACTTAACAATTTGAACTCTTAAATCTTGAATAATTTTAATAATATCCATATTTGTAATATTATTATGGTAGTGTGTCTTTAGCTATAGCAAACACGAAAGTTACGGTTCTAGACCTCCATGATGACATATTTTTCAGCTCATTTTTTTCTGATTTTTCAGACATGTTCATTATTTCCAAACTTGCCCTCACTACACGTAATACTATATAACTGCAAAAGAAGGTCTTCTTCATTACAAATTGAGTTCCCCGGTTTTCCTAATTTTTAAGAGGTATATGGTTGTGTAAGTTTCAATTTAACCAATTTAAACAATCAGACTTCATTTTTAACGACTTTCTTACTATTCCTATTGTCGAACTATTACCTTGTATTCATTCTCAACACAGGTGGTGGTAGTCCGAAAGGAATTACGACGTCTCCGTTTCGGGAAACGGATTTGAGTCAGATTTTGACTCAAAGAAAACATGTTTTCAAGAAATTAAAATTCTAAGAGCAAACGCTTTGCAAGGGAAGCGAAATATTCAGTCCCACATCTAAAGCCTATTTCATCAAAACTGAGAAAAAATTCAAATAATCAAAAAATAATCAAAAAGACAGAAAAAAAAAACTTAAAAGATTAATAACTTTCGAACCACGTAAACAACACACTTAACTACACAGTCAAAGAGAAAATAAACAACGCTTTCGTGACGGTTGTGGAATCTGTCTACAAGCTGGTCAATTGTTAAATAAATATCAAACACACCGTATCCATTGGGTATCTGCCGATCACAAGTCAATGTATGGCTTCGTAATCATTTGGTAACACCTCGTCGTAAATATCATTTTAACTTTTCTTTCCGTTTTGATGTCTCTATTATTTATTTTATTTGCATCATTGCTGATTTTCCCTCTATTTGGTAATAATGACTTTTTCTTTTTATTCTTTGACGAAATCACTTTTATATTAATTTTGATATAAACTTATATTTTGGCATTTTTGATAATTGGATTGAAACAAATCTTGTCTTAGGCCCTGGATCAAACGCTTTGAATCATCCAATTTACTATTGTTCTTCAGGCAAGGTTGCTAATCTCTTCGATGTGGTACGACACGCTCGGAGCCGACTAGACCAACCACCTCAGTGTCAAATTAGAATGGATAAATACCTTCGACCCAACAGACGACAGCTTTACACCCGACTTCATTGAGATATTCTAGCCAGAGTATCTGTTTTGGTGAAAGTCGATCACTTGGTCCTTTAACCTCTACAATGCAATGATCCTGCAATATTAACAGACAAGGTCATACAAGTAGTCTTAAAAAGTATGAAGACGAAAAATAATAGTATAACTTCCATAAGTAAACCTAGCATAAGAATATCACTACATCACGCCTCCCTTCCTCCCATGGGCCATTATATAAAATATATTTTACAAAATTGGCCCTTTAACAAAATATAAAAAGCTAGACAATTTAAATGTAAACTAAACTATAAAAAGATCTTTCATCAATCATTCCATAGTGAATTTCGAGTTTTTAAAATAGGTAAATTAAAACGACCAGAAACTAACTCATTCAAGGGGCTAAACTTCGAACGGACCTCAAACCCCAAAGGGTTTGTCATTTCCGTTCGGTTAAAACGAGACATATTTTGGACAGTATTTCTATTTTTTTATTATATAGAAAAACTATTTAGGTTCTCTCAGAATAAAATCTTTATCTTGTTATCAAAAAGATTTGTTTTTATTTGATTTCTGTTCGTTTTTTTTTTTTTTTTTTCAACGACCCAGTTTTGTTATGCGGTAACACGTGAAACCATACTCGAAGAATCAGCGATTGGAGTAACAGCGCATTCCCATCGTTTTTACAAATTCTTCACTATATAACTAACCATTAGATCTACCACTTAACCCTCTTACACCCCCTTATATTTATTTTCTTTTATTATATGAAAATTCAAGTTCTGTCAGAATAAAATCTTTATCTTGTTATCAAAAAGATTTGTTTTTATTTGATTTCTATTTGTTGTTATTTTTTCAACGGCCCAGTCTTGTAATGCAGTAACACGTGAAATGATACTCGAAGTATCAGCGATCGTAGTAACAACATGACTCTGTATAATGTCCCATCACTTTTACTAATTCGTCACTATCTGACTCAAAATTAGATCTACTACTTACACCCCCTTCTTCACGGCCACCATAAAAGTTACGAAAATTTCGTTCTTTCCTCCTTCTTTTGATTTTAATAATACTCTTGACTATTTATTCAAAAAGTTATTTTGAATTAAAAATTTTTTCTAAAATAGAATTTTAAAGGGGAAGTAGAAATTTAGTCATTTAATAACTCGAACTTAAAACAAGCAGAAGTCACTTTCCATAAATAACCGAATGAAAGAACTGAGGCCGAACTGGCCAGCCATGACAAAAACAAAGTAATAATTTCTTCATCTTGAGATTTCTCTCTCTCTTTGTTTATGAATAAGAGACCTGAAATGAAAGGAATTACAATAAATAGCCAAATTAAACCTAAAGCCAACACAAATTACCAAAACCAGGAGTAGGGCTGATGCACTCAAAACCTTCAAAACGGGATAAATATTATTAATTCTTTGGTTATTATAATAATTTCATTTTTTGTCATTGTTGCTGATGTTTTGACAAAAAAAAACTACACTAGTCAAAATTCGCATTGTTTTCAGTGAAGTTGCAATTGAGCTTCAATCCGATTAGAAGTTTTGAGAGTGAAAGAAGGGGAGAGGTAGCATCATTCGCACTTGTAAGATTTGATTAGCCTTGAGAAGTAATTCTTTTTTTTGTGTTGTTCTTGATGTCATAAAAAATGAAAAATACGGCTCCAAATAAGAACTGCTTGAGGTAAACCATAAATGACACTTTATTCTTCGAGGAACTAGGGGCCGTTACCTCTACTCCTGTTTATGGTAATTCTGTTCGATTTAAGTTTGAACTGATTATTTATTATAGTTTCCGTTCGTTTTGGGTCACACATATTCATTGATAGTGATTTTTGTTTGTTTTATGCTTGATTTACTACATGATTTAATTTCTTATCGTCCTTGGTTTGATTTAGCTCCTTACTTTTGTTAGAAAACTCATTTTTTTAAACAAGGTTTTCAATTAATTTATGTTCGTTTTTAATTGACATCGGTTTTTCTTATTACTTACTAAAAGGAACATTTGTACAGTTTTTTTTTCTTTTTTTTTTGCTTAAAAATTAAAATTTGGACTTCCTATTTATAACCTGGACAGAATTTTAAAATTTTTGATGTTGATTTAGTTCAACATTCTAACCGACATTTCCTGAGCTTCAACTTAACAACTTCAGCCGTTTCTGAAATGCTGCAGATATGTGAATTTTACAACCTGGAGGCACATTTTGTGGTTTGATTTAGTTCAACATTCCCTAAAAATTTCAACTTAATAGCCTGCGCTGTTCCTGAGCTGTTGCAAATGTGTAATTTATAATTTTAAAAAATATGTAATTTTTTGACAAAATTGATACAAATAGTGTCTTTTGATTTAGTTCAACATGCCTCTCAACATGCATATAAAGTTTCAATCTAGTACCTTAACTGTTCCTGAAATACAGCAGAGACACCGTTTTTATAACCTCGATGGACATAATGTCTTTGGATTTATTTCAATATCTCCCTCAAAATTCTCTGAAAGTTTGAATTTACCCTGACCTCTGATATATAGCATATACACCCTTTTGACAACCTGGATGCACATAACGTATTTTAATTTATTTGAACATGCCTTGAAAGTTCCGACTTAATAAATATTCCGATTTGAAAGTTCCGACTTAATAGCTGTTCCCGAGATATTGTATATACGCCCTCTTGACCACCTGCATGCGCATAGTTTCAACTGATTCAGTTTAACGTCTCTATTAACATCCCTTTCAAAATGCCCTAAAAGTTTCAAATGAATGACCTTATCCATTTCTGACGCATTGTACACATTCCTATTTGACAACCAGAATACCCACAGTGTCTTTCAATATAGTTGAGCATCCCCCTCAACTTTTTCTGGAAGTTTCAATTTAATACCCCTAATCGTTCCTAAGATGCTGCAATTACACACTCTTGATAATCTAGTATTCTAGATGCACATAGTGTCTGTTGATTTAGTTTAACATGCCCCGGAAGATCAACTTAATGCCCTTAGCTGTTCCTGAGATACTGCAAATACGCCCTTTTGACAACCTGGAAGTACGCAGTGCCTTTGGATTTAGTTTAATACTTTCTTGAACCTACCTTGAAGGTTTCAACTGAACACCCTCAGCCGTTCCTGGGATATTGTCTTTTGACAACATTGATGCCCACAGTGTTTTCCACTTACTTCAACATTCCTCTCAACATGCCCTAAAAGTTTCAAAATAATAGCCATGCTGAAGCATTGCAGATCCACCCTTTTGGCAACCTGTATGTGGTTCCCGTGCAGCTGAATCCTAGTTTAATCGGACCGCGTGCAACTGATTCAATTTAACTGAACTCTCGTACAACTCAACTCCATTTAAATGAACCCTCTTTAACTGAGCCCCCGTTCAACTCAAATCAATTCTAACTCAACACCCATGCTATTCAATCCTTATTCAACTCAACCACTGTGCAACTGAACCCATTTAACTATTCCCTCGTGCAACTCAATACCCGATCAACTGAAGCCTCGTGCAAATCAAACCCATTCAACCCAAACCCCATGCAATCTGATCCTTATTCACCACAGTCCTTGTACCATTCAACCCTGTTTTACTCAATTCTGTTCAGCTCAACCCTCTTCAAATCAACAACATAAAAAGAAAATATGAGTCAGCCCGTTTCGTTGGAAGTAATAAAAGTTGAATCGAATGAAATAATACTTATTCATTGGTTAATTCTTATTTAAGCATTTTTTTTTATTTTACGCTGTTTGACTGCAAAACTATTCCCCCCCCCTCTACAATATAACAATTTACCGTTCTGTCATACATGTCTGAAATTACCAAAACTTCTCATGCCCAAGGCCCGAGCACACTTGAATATCATGGGTGCAGCAATACCTACAACATACCACAGAGAAAACCATAGCCCATAGTCTCGTAAGAAAAATTTGCCGCTAATACTAATTAAGCAATAATGGTTATTATTTAGGTCCATTTTAATAGTAGAATTTTATTGGGGAAATACATTTAAGGGAAATATTAAAAAGAGCTGGAAACACTGACAAGTCCTCTTTTTACTTTTTTTTATTTCTCCAGTACTAGGCACTTTAAGTTATATTTTCGTCATGACAACACCGTCATAACATGACTTATGGCACCAAAATGAGATTTCAGTGTCATTTCTAGAGGGTAGATGCTTGAAACAATAAAAGGTCTACATTTGAAATTGCTATGATTGAAAACCCTTAAACTGGGCTTTAAAGTCCCCCTCCTGAATACTCGCCTTCCCAGTCCCATTTGCAAGAGGAAAACAAAAAAAGTTTTGAAAAAAACTACCAAATTAAAAAAAAAAAAAAAAATTCAAACTTCATTCTTAGGAACTAACAAAAAGAGCTTGATATCCGGATGTGTCTTCTTTTTCTTCAAGCACTAGCGGGTCACTGGAACATCATAGGGGCGTTGAAATCGGTAGCCATCCAAGGTTCTCGGAATTAAGGTTTAGTTTCTCCACTTTATAAAGGTGTGCATTAACTGGTCACTAGTTTTGATGTTACATAGCATACTTCACCAAAAGTTCCTAATAAAAAAACGACTGATCCTCCATACAAAGCTGCTTCTAAGTATACTAACCACTATCGTCGCAATGTTCTTTTATAGCATTTTTACAGCAGAAATTTTTAATCCTGTGAAACTTTGGTTTTTTCTCTATACCTCTTTGTGCATTCCTAGACTAGAGACTCCTATTATTTTTTATTATATATATTATCTATTATTATATATATTATCTATTATTATATATAATCCTATTATCTACTATCTCCTATTAACCCTATTAACATTTAATCCCGGCCAATGAGAAATATATTCCTAATTTTAGACCAAGGTCCAAGTTCAACAACCCTTCCTCCTTCCCATTCATATATTTTCCGACAAGCTAATTATAATATTTGTTCAGCGACTGAAGTGTAGAACAAATTTTGAGCTTCAAATCAGCGCTAGTTCAAACTTATTCTTGAGCCTTGTGCTGAGTTAAACGGGGTTCAGTTAAACGGGGTTGAGCATAATGGGGGTTGAGTTGAATTGGGAACGAATTTGACAAGGGTCCAGTTGAATGAGGGTTCAGTTAAATGGGGGTTGAGTTAAATGGGGATTGAGTTAAAATGGGGTTGAATTAACGGCGGTTCATTAGAAATAAGGCTGAGTACAACGAGGGTTCAGTTAAATAGATTCAGCGGTACGGGGTAAGTTACACACACACACCTGGATGCCCATAGTAACTTTTGATTTATTTCAACACTCTATTCAACATTCAATGAAAGTTTCAACTTGATACTCTTAGTATTTTCGGAAACCTAGGATCAAACAAGCCCCCCCCCCCCTCCCTCCTTAATAATGTAACCCATATGTAAACAACGGGCAAGTTGCATATTTTGAAGTATTTCCCCACGCTCTTTTTTTGATAAAAAAAAGGCATGTTTTAGCCGCTTTATTATAAATAAATAAAACATAGAAGCAACTTTACTCTTGACTTAGGCAGCGCTACTGCAATGTCTATGATTAATAGCATTAATGTTGACAACTGTACTCAGAGTAGTAACGATAAACGAGTTCCAAGATTCATTAGCATCTACATCAGCTATGAAAATTCACCACAGAGAGAAAGAAAGGAGACAGAAAAAAGAGAGTGAGAGAGAGGGAGAATGAGAGAGAGAGAGAGATGGGTCTCTATACTTACCCGTGTCTCAGGGTTCCAAACAGTAAGATCTGGAAAGCCAGATCTCCATACACGGTAGTTTTTAGCAAGTCTCTCACAAATGCCAACAAATCCTGGTAAACCAATGCTCAGAACTAAACCCTTGAAAAAAAGGGGCATAAGGAGCTATATGTAAGTTCATACAAATGCCAATTTACCACTAGACCTAACAAAGTTTCCTCTTGTATTGTGATTTCCGCCCTCCAATCTTGTGTTTCCATCGCCTCATTTAAGACAATGAAATGATCAATTTTAATACTGAGGTTGGGAGAAGAGGTTGGGATTCTTTTGCAGAATATCAGTCAGACAAGGTTTTATAAACATTGTCTGACCTTACAAGGTCAGTAAACCTGAGCTTACATGGTCATCTCTGCTTCCAACAACTTGCAAACAAGCAAATCACTTGACAACTTCGGTTCGTAGGGTTTTTTGTCAAATAAAAAAGGAAACAGACTCTAAAGAAGTAGCTTATTTATTACAAATAACAAAACTAGTGATCAAGTCAGACTAAAATTTTGAAACTAATCTGAAGCACCCCAGAAGGCTTTAGCTATGAATTTGTGTCCGAAAAGAAAAGGCCTCAGTACGGTTTAGACTTGGCTTATATTTTTAGAAAGTCAAGACTTAGCTTGTTTCAACACCGGGAAAGGACTTCGTGTTGACCTTAGTAGGACTTGGCTCGCTTTTGCACCGTGTCAAAACATACATTATATTCACACCCAGTCAGGAATTACCTCATTTGTCAACGACTAAGTCGCAGATTGACATTATTTCACATTTGCAAAAGGCCAAGTTTGGCTCGTTCTACCCCTGAGCTCATTTTAACAAAGGATTAGTCCGTAGGTTGGACTTAGATTTTTTTTTTTACTCTGAGAATACAAATTAGTGGCTGTAAATAAGGTAAGGTGCAACATGCTTACCTTCCTGCTAAAAGTTTTTGGTTAGGATGAGCCATGGGTTGAATTTGTGCTTAAAATCATACAGATTTCAGTTCTTTACGTACATTTGATGTTCACAAGGTAGAACATGCCCATCTCTCCTACTAAAACATATACTCGAATATAATCCGTTTGCATAATTTTTAGTCTTTAGGTCAAGTCCCCAGTGGAGTTACTTTGCCATTAGAAATACAACATAATTTCCATCAGAATTCTTTCAATGGGGTTAGGAAAGGCACCGTGGATATTTTTATAGCCTTTCGGCATTTAGAAACGAGTTTATATGTTCTGAGATAGTTCGTACAACTTGAACAACATACCAACCTCCAACCCTCTACCCCCTAAATATGCGTATGGCGCCTCAGACGGGAGCCATAAGTTGGCACAACGTAAGATTCAGAGATAAATACACGGAGAAGACCTTTCCTGTTTGTTAAATTGTACTCTCTTTTATAAAGTTGATTATCATTTAACTCTTTACAGTTGATTATCATTTCACTCTTTACAATTGAGCTGTTCAGAGATTAATCTGACCAAGTGCAAAAAAACGATTGTTATTTTTAGTGGTTACCCTAGATTATACAACCATCTGTTCTATACGAGGTGCCCAGAAAAAAAATTACATGGAAGGCATATGACTCATTGCTAGCTCAAATCATCCTTTACTCCCTGAAATCACTTTTCTTTATGAAAAAAATCAGAATCTACATGAAAATTTCACTGAGTTACCTAATCAAAATCAATCGTTAAGCAAGAAAATGTGGCAGGTTTACTTTTAAGACAGCTTTACTTCAAAATCTGGGTAGTAACCTTACCAGTGAGAAAAGAAGATAAAGTTTGGTAAGAAACAGCTCCTGAAACCACTGTTTTAAAATGTTTAAATTTTACAGGACGTTTATTTAGGTGTATTCCTATCTACTGTAAAACTCGAAAGATGAAGAGAATGTTAGTTAACGGAAGAGATTTTTCGTATAAATTAACAAACCAAATTAATACAGGTCACAAAAATTATTACTTTATTTGAATTTTTTTAGCACGTTTTTTTTTATATGGGACCCCCCACCCTATTCCACCTCCCTTAAAGCGTGTAGGCATCATTATTAACTGCTGCTAAGTACTTACAACACAATTATTCACAGATCCTAGCAATGACCAACTGACTAAGGATATCACATCGCAGTTTTTCTCCCAAACTGCATTGAAAGCATTTCGCACCTCTTCTTCTGTCCACTCTCTCATGTTTCGAAGCCTTTCATCAATAAACGGCTTTCGATTTTCATAAAACGAACTATCCAAATCCAGGGGCGCTTCTTGCTGTATTCCTATAAATGCATCAGGTATATCCAAGTCATAGAGTATGTCCCAGAAAGATAATCCAAAGAGAGACGTAAACAACGATCCTTCAGAATGGATGCCTAAAATTGAAAATGCATTTTAAATTTGTGGTTTTTTCACTCCAAGAAGTTTTAATAAAAAAAAAAACATACTAAAGTTAATACTACCGGCTTATTCAAAAGAACATGTCCGGCTTCGCTGGCTCGTTGTCCAAAAAAAGCTCCCTTTATAGGATCCTTTACTTCACTATCAGGGGCAAATCTCCAGTATTTCTAGGGGGGCAAGAGGAATCCATAATCGGATAGTCAAGGTGCATGGGATATATAATAATTTTTTTCCGCATTATTGGGGGGGGGGCAACTGACCCCCCCCCCAAAAAAAAATGACACCCCTGCTCACTATCAGGGGCGAATCTCTAGCGTTTTTATTGGGGGACAAGAGGGGTCCATATCCGGATAGTCAAAGGGCATGGATATAATAACTTCTTCTCCATTCAACTGCCCCCTTTCCCTCCCCCTTCCCGCACCAAACGGAGCCCCTCTTCACTATCATTACTCCCTTTAGTTCACTTTACTTTTTGTTGCGTGAGTTAATGTCAAATTACAGAGAAATATGTTTCTGAGATGAAAGATTCTCATTTTTTGCTTTAAAATCAATCACCTTAGAAGTACCAACTGACACAATTTTCTATATGCAACAAAATATTTCAACGAAGACAGTAAAACATAGCAACCATATCAATAAGAAAGAACGAATAAAATTCGATTAAGTTATGAATAATCTTTAGCAAGACGAAGAAAAAGCCCCGACCATGTTTAGACTTCATTTTTAACGACTTGGTCGGTAAGTAAGTTCTCGATTGATGTGAGCACTCCCGCTGTTTTGACTCACAAGGGATGTAATATCAGAAAATGCAACGAAGTTTATGAAGAGACCCTAAGGTAGGCCATCCATAACTTATTCTTTTATATATATATACATCAGCAGGCATTGGCGCCCATAAGGGGGGCAGCCTCCCCCTGGCTGAATGACTGCCTTATATTTGTATATTTTTGTTTTGAGGTTTCTATTATACAGCATTGGACGTGCCAATTAGACCAGGTAAGCCCCCCCCCTCTAAAATTCAGCTTATGGGCACACAATTCAGCAGGTCGTAATCCAACTAAACGCTTGTAACAAGAGAGCTAAGCCAAAGACCCAAAATGCGAATTTGAAGAAAATCAGTACGGAATGCATCAAATAAAGATTAATGGGAACGATCCTATAAACTTCGCATCTTCCACGTTAAAGTAAGTAGCTCATCGTTAGGCAGACCTTGCATTTCAGTTCAAACCCACAACCAGACTTGTGGCAAAGAGATCTTTTTGATACAAGCTACCAGACGTCTGAGTATATATTCAAGCGTTACATATAGCTACAAGGGTTTTAGTAAAAGAGCCAAACTATTACATTAGTAAATGTTACAAGCTTAATTTACTTAGAAAAACTTTGAATTAAATTTATATTTTTCCACTAAATTTATACGGCATTAGCCTACAGTTGGCAAAAAAAATAGCAAATTAATTGGAATATCCGAGTAAATCTTTTCAGACTCAACATATTATCAACTTTTGATATAAATTCAAGTATGCTGGTTCTGCTTTTGAAGCCAGAGAGAGTTCATTTCTTTAGATACCAGGAGCATATGATTATGCCCCTGGTATGAACATTTCTAAACGAAAAACCCAAGTTCTTTTACTAAATGTCTAAAACATTAGAGGCTTATCAATTTCACGTTTATGGGTAACGGAGAAAATTAAGAGATGCGGTTTGTTATTTGGATAATCACAGCATAAACGAATTAAGGTTTTTACTAAAATTTATGGGCTAAAGCTTAACTCTCCATAAAGCGACAAGTTAGCTTAGTACTGGACCTATTAAACTATATGGTGAAAACAAGATATTATATTTTATGTAATGAACTAGCGGAGATACTTCAAATAGCTGCAGAATTATTCTTCAATCTGAGATGTCAGCACCGACTTTTAGTTTGTTTTAGTGATGTTATGAAAATAAAGTGACATTAGTCCATATAACAGATTACGTATAGATGCTCTGGTTGCCATTCATGGCCAGCAAACTTTCTCTCAGACATCCCTGCTCTAGAGTGCATCTTATTGAAATAATCCTATAATTTTACGCATTTCCTATGGATCATTCGGCTTTGTTTATTTCTTGCAGTATTTTGTTCCAAATAAGGCATAATTTCAGCACTGATTATTTTTTAAAGGCTAACGGCCGTTTTCTAACGACTTTTACAAATTTACAGCCTCAAGATTGGTTAATGTGTGCTACGTGAATCGTAAAATTAAGCTCTATCTGTACGAGTCTCTCAAACGTAACTCTTTTGTTTACAGTCATAAAGAAATAACATAAAACTCTATTACGACCTTCAAAGTTAACTTATTTTTTAGTTGAATAGAAACTTCATGGCTGTGGCTACATTTTCAGAGATCTCTGAAAATTTATTCCAAGATTTAGCACATACAGATAGTATGCGTAGTAAAGACAGAGATGGGGAGAGAGGAGAGAGAGAGAGAGAGAGGAGAGAGAGAGAGAGAGAGAGAGAGAGAGAGAGAGAGAGAGAGAGAGAGAGAGAGAGAGAGGAGAGAGAGAGAGAGAGAGAGAGAGAGAGAGAGAGAGAGAGAGAGAGAGAGAGAGAGATGGAAACAGAGAGAGAATTAGAAACAGATAGAGATACCTTTTTTTTAGTCGATTGTAGGACAATTGGGCAACCTCATAGGTCAATTCAATAAGAGCGAACCCCAAAAAGAATTTATGCTCTGAAGCCTCCAGTCCCAATAAAAAAAAAAGAATCCAAAAGAAACTAAACAAATTTAAAAAAAAAACTGTTAAAAAATATCCGAGGAAAATCTAGGCTTTTAACAAGGTTTTTGCAGTGATAGGTTGCGGCTGCACCGCAACTTCATGACTGAAGCTATATTTTCAGAGATTTCTGAAAATTTGTTGCATGATTCAGTAAAGACAGATAGTATAAATAACATAGAGGGATAGAGAGAGGGGGATGTCAACACTTATTAAATTACCTTCTGAAAAGCCGCTTTCTTTGAAGTGTTGAATTGCAAATTCTTCGACAGATGAGAATGTCCGTTCACCGTTTTCATTCCACCTGATAAATGTTGACTTCCCTCCATTTTCACTAAATAAAATTACAACAAAATTATCAAAAACCATATAATCTATTAGCGATTTGTAGAAACTTCGAGAAACTTTTCTTAAAATAACGTATCGAACCTCTTTTTACGAAATAGAGCTGTTTTTACAAGAAGATGAATTTATTTCTGTCTCATCTGAAGACCATAACTACAACAAGTTTGGGAAACTGACATAAATTACGAGTTACATATGTTAAGAATTTGCTATGCACAATTTAACATATTTTAGGAGTTTTCTAACGGTAATATAAAAGTAATATCATCTTATGATCGTACTTCATAGTCATAATGAGTTTTCCATGAACACTTTAATATCAGGAAAATTCAAACCTAAAACTTACATAATACTAGTGGAGTATGGAGTGTCCTACTTACATACTGGAGTGTCCTGTATGGAGTATCCTACTATATTACATAATATAGATAAGTTCAAGTACTTGTCTATATTAGTTACTAAAGTAGGAGAACAGTCTTCTTTTCTCCTTCTGTCTTTCTTTATTGTTTTTATATATATTTTTTTATATATTATTTATTATTCATTATTTATTATATTTTTATTTTATATATTATTTATTACATATTATTTAATATTCATTATTTTATAGTTTATATTTTTTATGTTCGGTTGTATGGCGGGCGTTTGTTTCTGTGTTTGTGCTGTTGCATTGGTGATTTCTTTTTTCACTATAATACTACTGGAGTGTCCTACTACTAGAGTATGACGGCATGTTGAACGTTCTGTACGGCCCAGCAACTAGAGTCCATGAAGTCCATATTTACATTCCTCAAAAGAATTTTTTGTTTAATTTAACTTTGCAGTTTATAGAAACTTGGACAAATTTTAATGGAATTCCCATTTGATGACAGTGCCCAGTCAATTCTACAGCTTAATTTTTTGGTTTATCGTGAACATGAGAAATTTACTTACTTTAGTAGCCACAGAAGAATCTTACAGTTCATGATATCTTCAATTGAATTTACCTGTAGTTAACAAAAAATATTCTTAAGTTCTACAATGATTCAATTTTCAATTTCATTTAAAGTTTGAATTGAAATACTTATGTTGAATTTAGCGTAGAGACCTTTATGGTGGCAATCAATATTTTATGCTTTGTAGTTTTAATATTGCTTTTCTCTAAGCAATTAAGATAGCATCATGTGATTAAACATTTACGTTGGGCCTGCATGAGTTTCTTGGTGCTAATATAAAAAAATAATAATAATAAAAAAAAACGTCACAGATTAAGAAATTTGAGATACTGCATTCAATAATTTTTCGCCCTGATAGACGCTTCTTGAACCTTCTGATTTTGCCATCTCTCATAAAACTGCTAAAATTATCTTGTTTTTATTATCCCTTTCCTATCTGGATCTCCCAGCTTTTCTTTTAAGCCATTTTATCCCATTTACTAAATCTATTCAAGGACACAATTCTTGCCCATCCTAGAGATTTGCCCAAGCCATCTAAGCTACTCTTACATAAAACACATACTAGGTGAGACAGAACCACTCCGCTCACCAGGATAGTAAATCTTAGCAGCCATGACTAATGTGTTAAATATATTAAACTAGGCTTCCATCAACCAGGGCCATCAACAGGGGTAGAGCAAGAAGGGCACCTGTATAGGAATAAACTCTCCAAAGGGTAATGAGGTATGGTAGTTATTTGTATTGCAAACTAATTAAAGAGGTACTATGTACAAAGTAGATTTTAGATTTGGATCCATTAATCTAAGTTCCTGTGTTTGACCTAGATATTAAATTTATCTTTAAATCTGAATAAAATTCATTCATATACAGTTACTGGAGCACAGTAACTGTCGCATCTGTATGTCAATTAATCCATACTGTGGCATCATTTTACCTTTCTAGTCTCCGTCCTTGTAGCTCAATTTGTTTGGTAAGTTGTAACTGGGTAGGGTCACTTATGACGTCAACAGATGCATCCTGTTTCTTGGTGAAACGAAACAGACGATTCTTAAGAGAGAATTTATGAGATTCAGACACCCAACGGCTATTACAGGCAACATCAACAATTTCCTTAAGCTGAAATAGTAAATTAAATTAATTTGAACAAAGATTGATTCTATGAGAAGCAAATTGGTTTTCTCAATTACAACTCGAGATAAATGAACAACTTAGGCCCTTTTAGAGGTGCAGGCGCAAGCTCCATAATGCAATTGGCAACAGAAACAGTATTAACACTGCCAGATAATTATCCAGAGGAACATTTGGGCCCGTTAAGGTCTTAAGTTTTTCCGCCAAAAGAATACGAATAAGCGAGTTGTTTTGCTTTTTGATACTGCTTAAGAAAAGACACTTAATTAATTTCTTGGTCAAGAAGAAGTGCACAATAACGAAATTACAAGGTAAGGTTGTGTCCCAAACTTGCACCAGTATAAAGGGTTCTTGGTCTGTATTGCCTTTGGTCGGTGAAACAATCACATTTTTACAGTATCCACTTTTCAAGAAGATTGGTGACATGTCGTCCCTACCCCTTACTTATCCTGAACAACTCTACAAAGGGGAATGGTACCGTACATAAAAAGCATTTCTAGCCCTAATATATGAATGTTTTTCCTGTTTTAACACACTATTCTGGATTTTTTCAAGATGGGGCAAGGTTCCTTTTTTGGTCAAGTGGGTATGGGTTAATAAGAAATAATAACTAGGCTAACGCGTCAATTGTCAAAGGATAAAGAATTCTCTAATTTTCTAGTTATACTTTTTCTCTACAATCCACATTTTTTTTGCTATTTTTTATCAAAAGGAATGCCGAAAAGTCGTTCCAGTTTTAGGACAACTTCGGTTTCAGTTTTTTCCTGATTTGAAACCAAGAAAGGAAAGAATATAATAAAATGAAAAATAAAATCAAATAGGTGAGAAAACAAGGATTTTGTCAGCCAGTAGCAAAATATGAAGACGGAAAACAAGCAAAGTACCTTTTCTCCTCTTGTTTAGTTCACTTCGAAAGGTTAGATTTTTTTTTTATGAGCATTGAAGACGACTTGGCGGAGGTCCTTGTCGAAGATTTGCTTGTTTTTCGTCTTCATAGTTTGCTACTGGCTGACAAAATCCTCGTTTTATCTCCTTTTTGATTTGATTTTTCATTTTATTATATTCTTCCCTTTCTTGGTTTCATAGCCATGTATAGCCAGTGTGGTCTTAGAACATATTTTCCAATTTGAGCTAACAAAATATGTTGCAGTTCCCCATTCAAATTTGCGACATTTACAGCTACATGGCACTATATTCCATAAAAACAAGCATGAAAACAGTGAAAAATATTTGACTAGATGTATTTGAGAGCTGATGGTCTACCAAGCAGTTTAATGAAAAGCCTTTTGGCCCAAGAAAATTAATTTTAATAATAAAAAAAAAATAAACAAAGACCTCAAATCTACAAAAAAATCTCACCTTAACATAATTTTTTAGATAAATCAACAATCTTGACTTTACTAAATTTCAGAACCGTTCTGGCGAGCATCATCAACCATAAAATGAATATCAACTCGAAAAGTAAAAACTATTTCACAAAAGATATCTGATGATATGAAAAATCAAGGAGTGTAATGTTTCATTAAATGTAAAACATTTAGCCAATGATTGTACAGAAGAATTGAACGTTTGTAACATATATTATTGTAACCAAATAATTTGTATATGACCGAATTCTATATAATTCAAGTAATAAGTAGTTCCAGCACAACAGGCGACATGAATCCTAGGAAGAAGACAGAAGGACCCATCCAAGTGACTTTAATCCAAGATTATTTTGAGGGTACATTTTCAAATTTTAGAGGTTTAGTAGTGATCAGCCTTTTGACTAACTATTGTTTGATTCGACAAATAAATAATAAAAAACTTGCCTTATCAAGATTTTTAAGATGCGTCCCATAATCCAAAGCTAGCCTATCGAATATTTTCCCTTTATAATACGGTATGTAAACATCTTGTGCAACAAGGATCTCCATCACTTTCACAGCTTCTGGGTATTTTCGCTGCTTTTCGTATGCTTCGCCCATTTTCCAAACTGCGTAGGCGTGAAGGGAGGTAGCAACATATCGACGCAAATGTAAAGGAATAGTAGCTTCATATGCCCTAAAAGCAAATTTTAAAGGCAAAACTCAACACTTTGCTAACATGACTGATGCTAGCCCAATGAAATAATAACTTGGCAAATAGTCCAAAAGTCACTAGAATAAATAGAGAATCCTTCAAAATTCGAAAAAATTAAATTCCATCTTTATTTGTATGTTTTTTTTTTGTCAAAATCACGAGCAAGATTTTGAGCTTTTTAAACTAATTAAGGAGACAACTTAATATGTCCACTAGGATTGAATCCAAATTCACTTTTGATGAATTTTTTATTTTGAACATATTTATTTATCTGAAAACCAGAATAGGACTACATAGAAAGAAGGGGGTAACACAGGGGAAAAACAAAAACGAGAAAAAAGAGCCAACTTCGTATTTCGGGGTAAAAAAAAAATAAAAGAAGAAAAAAATTTTTTTAAACAACAACGCGCTTGAGAATAGCTAAAGGATGCAGAATTGAATTAACATAATCAATAATTCATTTATTGATTTGCCCTATAACAGCAAATTTTAAAGGCAAAACTCAACACTTCGCTAACATGACTGCTGCTAGCCCAAGGATTTAATAGCTTGGAAAATAGTCCAAAAGTCACTAGAATAGATAGAAAATCCTTCAAAACTCGAAAAAACTTAAATTGCGTCTTTATTTATATGTTGTTTTTTTTTGGTCAAAATCACCAGCCAGATTTTCAGCTTTTTAAACGAATTAAGAAGATACTTAATATGTCCATTAGGATTGAATCCAA
The DNA here is from genome assembly GCF_032884065.1 of Artemia franciscana. Classification (NCBI taxonomy): domain Eukaryota; kingdom Metazoa; phylum Arthropoda; class Branchiopoda; order Anostraca; family Artemiidae; genus Artemia; species Artemia franciscana. Next base: position 15,241,132 of record NC_088883.1, on the reverse strand, counting down.
ATTCAGCTTTGATATGAATTTTGTATTTTGAGCTTATTTATTTTTCTGAAAAGCAGAATAGGACAACATAGAAAGGAGGGCACAACATCAGCGAAAAACAAACACGAGAAAAATCCAACCACATATTTATGATTCGAAAGAACAACAAACCACGAGTGATCGACTGTTTTCTTGTTTTTCCTAAAAGAAAACTTTGTATACTTAAATTCTTACTCCTCGATAATTTCGACAGTGACATTTGCATCTCATTTCCGTTCGGCGATTGCGCTTTTTCCACAGCAAGGAAACTATGATTGAATCTATTCTCTCACAGGAGGAAAAATCAAGAAGTTAAAGATAATGCATATGCTTCAAAAATCGTTATCACAAGCCCCGAGGGGCCAAATTTGTATTTCGGGGTCAAAAAAAAAATAAAAAAAGAAAAGAACATAAAAAAAGTTAAAAAAAAACAGCAACACGCTTAAAACTAGCTAAAGGATGCAGAATTGGATTGAAATAATGAAAATTCATTAACTGACCGTTTTAAAACCGTCTTTTTACCTAAAAGTTAAAGTCTAACCTGCACTCCATCTTATTTCTATTTCATCTCTTTATATTTTCACACCCTCCAACTAGCTGTGTTTTCATCTATAAGTAATTCTACCATACACTGAATATAAAAAAATTATTAGAGAATTGAATAGGTTTTTTTTATCCTATTACCTTCGATTCTTTTAAAAGGCTTTGGTCTCGCTTTAGCTTCAATAAAGGACTTGTTGCTCCCAAATTGACACTCAATTCATTATTTTAATATATTCTAAATAAATGTCAAGATGTAAATTTTCCATGATTTGGAAGACTATTGAAAACTTTACAAAGAATTAAGTTTAAACGAAATTATTTGAAGTCTTAGTATAGAAATCTATAGAAATTTTACAGCTACATTCTGGAGAGACTTCAATTTTTCTTCAGCAATCAGGCTTCCAGGCTTCACGTGACACAATAAAAAAAGAATGTAGTAGGCAGGTATTTGTCCGTTTTTGTTTAGGATCAGAATGGAAAACATGGTTTTTCAGCAAATTTCTATTTAAAATAAATATAAATTTCCTGTTTACCCATGGGTTGAAGAACACACTGTATTTTTTTTTTTTTTTTTTTTTTTTTTTTTTTTACAGAGAAGTAACAAGGAATCTTTTTTTTGATAATTGCCAATGAAGCCTTGAAACAATTTCAGCTGAAATCTAATTTACTAGCTGGGATTCACAAAGGGATCTTTTCCACTTGAAAGTATTTATCGTGTTCTATGAGAGCTTAAATATTCGTCTTACCCATTCAGTATCTATATTACTTTTTCTTTATTCCCTCAGCTCAGTTAAAATATAAGAGACATTTTGTTTATGAATACGTTGCTCAGTCCCTTCGTATGCAAAAATTTGAAGCCATTTACCGAGAATACTTCTTTCCGAATAAAAAATAAAAAACGAATTATGTAGTAACATTAAACATCAAAATAAAGAAGAAATTGTAAAAAATACGACTTTTGACGGCATTAAGGATTTTATAACAGTGCCTAGGACAACAGTATAACTAATGTCTATTGTAATTACTTAAGAAAATAAATTATATTTTTAACCAAAAAAAGGAAGAAAAAGAAGCACGTCTGAAGTCCTAAGAAAAAGCTTAAAAAAAAGAAAAAAGTGATGCAAATTATCCGTAGATTCCATATCAGAAGTTAAAAGAGTTGAAACTAAAATATTAAACATAATCTCCATTAAAGAATTACTAGATTGCATAAATTACTTTGCTTATGTACATTATCTTTAAAAGCTCAAGTTTCGTTTTTAAAAGCACAACTTTATAAGCTCATGGTTATCAATCAGGCATGTTCACAAAGGAAGCAAGAGAATTTGATTAAAATCTTTTACATTCTCACAAAGATTCACCTGGTTTCTTTTACTCACAAATGCTACTTAGCAATTAACTGGATTGCAAATTTACTTCGTAATTCGGGAAAATTTTCAAATACACTGCAAAGTTATTTCCTATAAAGAAAGTGAAGCTATTTATTCCTAAAGTAAAGAAATCATTACATTAAATTATCGCCTTCACGTTATAAAGACCGAAGAGTGACTATGTTGGTTCTGAAAATGAAATAGTGTCCTCTTTAGTGTTCTTCAATGGGTTTCATCGACCAAAAAGTTCTCTTTTCTTTAAAGATATGTTAGTATTCAAACCCTCTGCCACCCAAAAAAAAAGACTATTTCCGAAAGAATCTTCCAAAATATACTTTATCACCTGTTTAAATAACTGAAATTTCGGATACACCCCTGGGTCTTTATAGTCACGATTTATTTTTAGCATTTATTATTTTATTAGCATTTATTGTACCAAATATTAAGAAGGAAAAAAATGAAAAATTAGCTGTCATAGCATCGTAAATCTTCACAGGTCAGAGGAGTCAATGACAAAAAAATTATGTAAGTTAAAATAATGTCCTTTTGTCCTTTATAAAGGACACAAAGAAAAACAGTCTATGGTATCCTTTGTTTTATCAAGTTATTATTATCCAAAATTCTCTATATTCATTTGCTTAATTTCTTACCATACTCCTAGCATTTAAAGAGTATGGTTATACAATCAGTTATACTGAAGTGGTTACGATATAAAAATATACATAAATCAATACAATTTGTGGTAATGAACTGTAAGTAAGGAGCGACTAAGCCCAATAATATCTGAGACTCTAAAAAACGGATTTCGATAACAATTAACACATAATTTTTTTTTATGATGATTCCAAAAATATATACATTAAGCTTAATGTTACCCACTAAAACCAACGAGCCAGAAAAAATTTGCCAGATTTACAAAAAGGGAGGGAAACATCCCAAAAAGTTAAGCGTTCTTGACCACACCATTAAATTAAGCATATCAGAGAACACTACAGTAGAGGTATCAACAAAAATGAAAAATTATGTATATTTTGCTAGAAGAAAGATCACAGATATGTATTTTTTTTTTTTTTAGAGGAGATCGTATCGAACCAATGGTCCTATTATTTTTATTATTTAAGAATTAACGACGTTTCTTGACTACTAAGGTCCCTGCGTCGGCCCTGCAGTGCATTCCTGCAGCGTCATTCGATCTCTGGGTCCCGTATTACCAAGCTAAGGTCAAATCCACTGCGCCACCACAGGACACCAATGGTCCTAGATGATCAGGAGATGGCTTTTTCAAACAGAAATTGAAAATCCTAGTGCCCTTTTTAAAAGAACGAACAGATTGGAAGGCGAATACAACCCCCCCCCCCACCCCTTCTACACCCCTTTTTCCTTACAGATATCAGATCAAAAGTTTGTGATAATCATTTGATTCAGCATAGTTGACAGGGGGATGACATGATCCCCCAAAACACTGGGGAAGGGCTGTAAGTTATTCAGCTTTACCATTGTTTACATTTAATATATGGAAATTTTTCGACGCGAAATTTCTCGGGGGGGGGAGATCTTCTGCGGGTGTATTTATCTCAGAGGGAAACATTACATGGAGAGGGGGGGATTTCCCGACATGAATTGAAAAACAATCAGAAATTAAATCAATTTTTTTTTTACTGAAAATAGGGAGCATCATTAAAAGTTAAAATGAGAAAAATTATTTCGTACACGACGGGGGTTATCTCCTTCTCAATCCCTCACTCGTTATGCTAAGGTTTTTTATAAAAAATCTTCTTATTCCAATTCAACAGTTCTTATGTTTCAGCAGTTGTTCATAAAGAATTTTAACAAAGAGTCAAATTTCTGCGTAACGAGCAAGGGATTAAGGAGGGGCTAGCCCCCCTCATGCACTGAATAATTTCTGTTCGTTTTAAATTTCAATGTTATTCATTTCTTTTAGTTGAAAAAACTTATTTTTTTTATTTATCAGTTTAAAACAATGGGTGATAAGACAATTATTTCTACCTTGAATTTTAAGTACAAGAAATTAAAAATTCTTACATTCGTTCTAAGTTCTCTAAGTCCTTTTTAAAAAATTCTAAGGAATTATGTGCAATTGCAACAGCGTCTTCATATTTTTTAGAATCCATGGCTTCCCGTAATATTTCACATTGCTTGAGAGCATCAGAATACCTAGAAGACACATTAAACACATACTTTTAATTTCTTAACTAAATAATATTTTTAATTGAATTCTGTGTAGAAGACAAAAAAGAGGAGCTAATCTAATCTACTTTTAAAATTAGTTTGAATTCTGGAATAATTACTGAGCACTATGCAACTTCAAATCTTTATAATTTATTTAGGTTTTTAATCAGCAGAGGCCTCTAAGTTTTTCCGTCTTCTTGAAAGACTGTATATAAATACGTGTGTGAAATATTTGCAAAATAAAAATAAACATTGCAGAAAAAAGATAACTTACAAAAAAATAAAACCCAACATTGCAACTCTTAAACCAGAAAACAACATTTTAAATTATTAAACCAGAGTCTGCGTTGTGGCTTTTGAAATTAAAAGACAGTCTAAAAGAGACATTAAGGTACATTTCGACCATTATATCTGAGCCCCTATTTGCGACAAAATCAAACTAAATCAAATTGATGTTGTAGCTGTTACAAAAGTACAGTCCCGTGACCAAACGTCTCTTCGTTTGTCAAATTATCCAGAATTTATTAAACTGCGTCCTTCGGATCACCCACTTGGAAAAAAAAGGAGGCGGTGTCACGTTTTTTTTTTTTACTAAATACAACCTAAAATTATTCCTGTTCCTAATTCATCTGAGCATGATGAAATTCCTTGGCTAAGTATTAGACTTAAAATACTCCCCCGTCCCTATAATATCATTCAAGAAGCTATCTTCTATTACTCGCCAAACCAAAGCATTGATGCAAAACGCAAATTTCCCCAGGAATTGAAGACCAGCAGTGATTTTGTTATCCCTAAGTACCCGAATGCCGGACTTTTTCTGGTTGGTGACACCAATGAACTTAAAATAAATTCAATTTTCTCCTCTCTAAAAGTTAAACAAATAGCTACAATACTAACAACTAGGGGCAACCCTAGTTGTAAATGACAACCTTTAGATGTCATTCTAACTAATCTGAATAATTTTTATAGGCCTCCAACAGCTTTGCCTCATTGGGTGGAAGTTATCATCTTTCCCTGCCCTTATCCCCATCTTTTAATTTTAAGCATTCAGTCTCAGTAACTTCTGCCTCTTACCGCCCCGTTCAAAATGCTGGCCTTCTTTCTTTTGGAACGTGGTTGAGTACTGAGGATTGGTTTGATATCAATAGTTTGCATAATCTTGATGAAAAAATCCCTACCTTTTAAGCAATCGTTTACCAATAAACCAAAAAAATTGGTATTTTGACGTAAAAAATTTGTGTGGTAGGAATCTAGACTAGCTTGATTTCAACCTACCTGAGTCCCCAAAAGTTACTGCTAATAATCTTAAAAAGTTCCTTGTTTTCATCGTCCAGGGCCTTCAGGCATTATCTTATCAATTACCTCCTGATAATCTCCCACCTGCTTTGCCCTCCATATCTCCACCTGAGATCGAAAGAAGAATTGGGACACTACGAAAAACAAGTGTCTGTCCTTTAGGTATTCCTTTTCTCTTATTAGTGCTTTCTGTGATATTCTAATAATGAGATTACTGAATCTAGTAAATATCTGCAAATTTGAAACAGGATTTCATAACCCCCTTGAGAAAGAAAGATTGAAAACGTGGTTTTTAAGGTGTTCGTCTTATTTCACTCACTCCTATATTCTCTAAAATATATGAAGGATTCCTTGCAGATTGGCTAAAAGAAAAAATCCTACCTCTTACTGACCTGAGACAATTTAGGAACCTCAAATCTACTTCTAGTTCCCATTACCTTTTTTTTCTTATTGATTCAATTGAGAAAATTCTCGGAAAACGTAATTGCTGGCTAAACTTAATTTCCATTAACCTTCAAAAATCCTCTGAACTTGTTAACCACAATATTTTAATTGAGAAACTTGTAACTAATTTTCAATATTAATTCTTTCCTGGCTAAATTGGTTGCCTCCTTTTTATCAAATAGACCATAGGTAGTCAAATATCAGAATAATTATTCCAGTCCCCTCCCTGTCCACAATTGAGTACCCCAAGGTCCCCTTCTTGTTTCTGTTATGACAAGTAGCCTCGTTAAGGAATTTCCCGACAGATGGAAATTTATGTATGACCTAACGGTTGTTGAAACCTGCTACGAAAACTTAGTAAGCAACCCTATGAGCATCCTCAATGATATTGCAGATGAAGCTGCGGACTTAGACATGATAGTAAACCCATCTAAGCCTATGGTAATGCCAATATATTTCCTCAAAACCTCACTCCTTTTCTCAACCCTATCCCCCCAGATATTTCTGTGTCTTTCTTTAAGTTACTTGGGGTTACAATCCTCTAATTTAAAGTGGGATAACCACGTTAAATATACTGTCCATAGAGCTAATGCGCCCATGTCTCTCCCAAGCTGTTGAATAAATTGAACATCCCTCCATCCCATTCTTTAAGGATCTATACTTCCTTTATCAGCCCACATATTGAATATGCTTATCCAGTTTGGCATCCTGGCATCTCCCGTGATGAATCAGAAAAATTGAATCCATTAAAAACAGAGCCTTGAAAACAATTTTTAAAGAAGCTAAGGCTCTATACTCGCTCCTTCTAAAAAAGGCCAAGCTGGAAACTCTTGAGCACAGGAGAGGAACGTTGTGCCTCCATTTTGCAAAAATGCAATAATAAACCTTAGTACGGAAAATATTTTCCCCAAAAGACACTCCTCATCCAGACACCGCCTGCCAAGTACTGTTTCTGAACCCGTTCCTATCTTGTTTCCCATCCGTTGCTTTACCTCCATGTAAGAAAAACCTTTGTCCCCTTCATTACTGATAAAATAAACCGCTAGTTTTCCTTTTTCTTATTTTTTGTACTGATGATGCCCTGGTTTTATATTCGTTTGATTTTTGTTCCTTCCCCATTTTTATATGTTCTTTTTTAAACCTTTTTAATGCTAATTTTATTTCACTCTTTTAGTTTTTTTTTAAGTTTTTACCTTATTAACCTTCTGAAAGTTTACCACTTAATATTCCGACCAATGAATGGTTTTGCCATTCTGATATTGTTGTTTTAGGCATTGTTTTGCCAGTTTTTTAGTTGTTGTGCCTTTTTTATGATTTTGGAGCTTGTGATAAAAATTTTTTGAAATAAATATCTTATTTTATTTTTTCTAACTCGATTTCCACATCAAATCCATTAATGTAGAAAAATAACACCTCTTTCGCAAACCAAGGCTACTTCCCTTTCCCATTTCCCCTCTCCACTCTATCTATTTCTCAACCTCCCCTCTCTCATCGATGAAAATTGTGGCGCTGTATGCTTATTCTAAGACATCTTCAGCTAATCTCATACATTGTCTTCACTTCCAATTAATGACTCATAAGTTATGAGGCTATTTTTAACAGGTGATGGTAGAGGTTGATGGATTACATGCCTTAGTTATTTCCACTCACTTTATTACATTTTTTTTTACCTCAGAGCTAAAATGTATGAAACTAGTGCACAAAATACTACAGAGAAATCATAAACTTAGAGAGAATTTGCTTTAAATTCTAATATACGACCAACGAACTACAGTTTGTTTTATTTATTTTTTGCACTGTCACTGTTCTCACTGAGGTGTTGTAATAAATAGTTTTTTTGTGTTAATTATTTTCTTGTCAAGCCTTTAAGGATGCTGTAATATACCAAAATTTAACTAATGCTAATAATGAAATTTTACAGATTTCACTCTTCGTCACGACATGTACTTCTCAGAGCGTCACTTGTTCCACCAAGCGTAGCAGACTTTGCGACAAGCCTGGCACGGACCACCTGTCTACGAATTTTGAAAGTGAGTGATCCCGATCCAGAATAGCCATTTGTAAGCATGTATCTCTTGAACGTTTATATCAAGATCCATTCTTTACAGCAAGGATGTAGTGCTACACTGTAAAAAAAAAGATTTCCAACAAAATTTTGTTTTTGACGCTTTTCTTTCTAGATAATTTTTTTTTTGCTCGTGCCTGGCACGCTTACAGTGGTCTTGTGAGTTATGACACCCCCCCCCCCTTTGAATAACACAGTTATTAGTAAGGATACTTTGGGCAGTTAGTTAATGGAAGGTGTACCCTCGTTTCTAGGTCCAAAATGTTTGCTTTTAACATTTCACTTTTCTACAAAATGTGCCAAATACAGTATCGTGGGTCTTAATGTAAACCTAAGCTCCGTTTTTATTGAAATAGTTCTTGCAAAAAACGAAGAATTGCTTTGTGACTATTTAGATTATAAAGGATAATTTTTTTGAGTTCTGTAATTTCTATGCCCAACTGGTTCAATTAGAAAATTTAGACTATAGAAATTTAAAATATATATATTCTCAGCAAACTACTCTGGTTTTTTCTTTATTCCTATACAACTGGCTTTAGTTATTATAGTTTTATATAGTTATATAGTTATATAGTTTTAGTTATATATATTTAGTTAGTATAATGGCTTCTGGCTTTAGTTAGCTTTGGATAATAGCTAAATTTTCATATTGACTTGGTCTCGTACCCGAAAAACTAGCACGCACCTAAGATTTAGTAGAATATCTTTATGGCATCTCTTTATCAAACTTTATCAGTCCCCCAATGAATTTTCTTTCTATGAAGATTTAGCCTTTATTAGCACTCATTTAGCCTCTCAACAGGCATGCACGCATAATACAGAAATCAAAGTGGCCTTAGGAGAAAAAGTTTCGAAGCTGCTCCCGCTTTGAAGTGCGGCAAAAGAGACAAAAAGATGTGCATATACCTAATGAGGTCATCTCTAGTCCTGAATATTCTTGTTTGTCTATTGATGTTGTAATCTGGGTACTTCATTTTCCCAACCATTGTTTGAAGCATCCCCAGTAAAAAAAAACTTTTCCCTCTTTCTTCATCTTCTAGATTGATTTTATGCATCATAGCTAGGGAGAGCATACGACGGAAAACGTTACGGAAGCCGGATGATAATCTATAACAGGGAGCAACAATCCTTCGACACCTAAAATAAAAATGTATTATCATAAAAAGATGTTTTTTTTGGGGGGGTTATTGTTGTTTTCTTGGCGTTGGATCCTCTATGACGCAGAGAATTTTAAATTGTATTTTATTGTCGGGTGATATGAAGGTCGCTGTTTCGTGGGGACTGTCGATGAGTTGATTTCTTTTCCTTATAGATTTATATTTAGACGTTGTTTAGTATGTTTATACTAGGTTTTATCATTCTTTATTTATTCTATGTCGTTTTCCAAATAACAGGTTATTGAGCCCTTTGGGATATTTTTTTTTTGTTATTGTTATTTTATGGAAATAAATGGAAATTGGAATGCTGTTCGCTATATTGGACACTTAGTTCAGAGCAAAGTGATTCCTGTGTTATGTTTTTTACAATCTTTATTTTCTTTTACAGATCCACGGTGGTTATTTGTGGTAACCACGCCCCGATATTTCCCCAACTTTACAAAAAATTGTTATTCAAAACATAGGCATATTAAATCTATATTTTCCTGGTGTCCCATTAGCAGGTGTTATGACTCATACTACCTTTTCTGATAACAAAGGGTTTCAGATGATTGAAAAATTAAATATTTATAAAACTTGATTAGTACGTATTGCCAAAATCAACTTGGCGTCAAGAAAGACGAAAAAAAAGTCCTATTTAACGATTACGAATTGGCCCCCTATCTTACTTCCTGGTAGTATGGTAGAATAGTGGGCTTAGATTTAAACATAAAGGATAAACATATACAACATATCAAAGTTGTGAAATTTTGCCAGTAGGAAATTTAAAGAATCACTCTTATGGGGTTCAAATTAGGCAAAACACATCATTATTGGCTGAATAACCGACTCTTAACAGCTTTCGAAAAAATCGAAAAAGGGCGTTTAGTAGAAAGAGTGCATCAAAAAAATTCAAAAGAGTGCTTTTAGTAGGCGACATTTTTCATCTCATTGCACAAATCAGCAATATTTTTGGAATGGCTTACCGTGCCAAGGTGAAACTTCCAGGGCATCATGAAAGGGTTCAAAATTAAAACAAAAGAAGCCAAAAAATTTCGACTGAGGGATTTTATCTTTCATCACCCTTTCTCAAAATTTTCTAATCGAGAAAAAATGAGTGTTACAGAGGATTCAGGTCATTCTTAAATTCGCGTCTTGATCAGATCCTTCTATACTGACTATTATCCCCCTCTACCGCAAGAAGTATCGCTGAGTAAAAGACGTAATGATTTACAAACATGAAACTTTAGAGCTAGGAACAAAAGCTGTGGTAGTAGGGGTTACAACAACTTTGGCTGTAACTTGGAGGTTACAGCCTATAGGGCTCACATAGCCTTAGATCAAACTGTTCATAGTAGCGAACTGTAAGTAAGAGTAAAGAATGGCCCTTATATAGTGATAGAGTCTAGCAGGTTCTTATAGGGAGGAGAGATGGGGGTTATCAAAAAAGTCAAGAGAGCATTTTTAGGCTCTCATACAGATTTACCCCCCCCCCCCCCTCTTAGTACTCCAAAAAAATGCTCTAACCCCTCAGCTATGGGGCAAAACCTCGTTATTTCTTTAAAAAGCTTCGAGAATAGAAGTGTTAGTTTATTCCAATTTTCTTTAAATAATAAAACGTTCAGTTTAACTATTCGGAACGCGATCGGTAAATAAGGCACTTGCAATTTCTAAATGGGCTATAACTGTTGCACTCTAAAAAACGTTCAGTTAAGCACTTGTCAAACGGTTAAGAGCGTTAAGGTCTGACGTCACTCTCGTCTTCCATTTGAAAAAAAACTTGTTTTCATAAATCTTTCATTGATTTCTAACAGGTAATAGTTTTCCGCGTGTCCATTGTTACCAAGGCTCGCTAATCAGCTGAGCGGTCAAAAATAGATAGACTGGCTATGACTCATCGCACGACTCAAACAATAAATGTACAACGTACATTGTGCATTTATTGTATGCATTGAAATTGTATACTGTACATATGCAATGTACCCCTAAACCTTTGCACGAATTGAGTTCCACCTATGCATTAACTAAGCTTCTCAGTTTATAGTCAACTATAAGTTTTGATCCACAAAATGATTATTATATAAACTAATACAATTCATTTTCTGTCTTGTACATTTTATTAGAAATCTTCCCATATTTGACCAATAGCTTGCTATTAAATAAAAAACCAAAGCCAGCTGTTTTCAAACTAAGATAGTCAAATCAGTAGCTAGGTAACTTTAATTGAAAACACCTTCTGGTTCCATTACAGATGTGCTTGTTACAACCATGGGTACATCTACTAGGAGTAAGGACAGATAGCCCCCCCCCTTCCACCATAAAAAAACATCACCCCTTTAACAATCCTCAAAGGTGATGGTAAACTTGAAAACTGACAAAACAGGAAATTCGGCCTTCCCCCTGTTAGCTAGTCCGCCCCCTCCAGGAAAAATCATTGGCTACGCCATTTTATAGTTGTTTTTTTTTTTTCGCAAAACAGCAAATTCTGTTATCAATTAATATCGTTCTTTATTTTAAAGATGTTTATGTCCTTTATGATTTGCATATCTTTTTTGTAAAGTACATATATATGTATTTTTTACCAAAATTAAATCCTTTTTGCGTAAAATATTTACCAAGTACCAAGAGCAACCAATTAAAGTCTTAAAAATTACCTTTCTACCACCTTTGTTTCGAGCGAAATGACAGTTGTCCTCCCTAATAATGGATTACGCTTGACAGTTTGACAATGCTGCAATATGCCATGTATGATCTCTTCTTTTCTTCCTAATTTTATTTTTAAATCTTTATTTATTTCTTTCAATTCATGGGCCTGTAGTAACAACAATGCTTCTTTCAGATCAATTAGAGATGACCCTACAAAAAGAAAAAAAAACTTCAACAAAAAAAACGGAATTATTTTATTCTTCTTCTTCAGAGGTAGCCCAAAGGAGAGGGTTTGGAGGATTCAGAGTAACCCCACTATTTGAAAACCTATTTTGAAAGTATTCAACTTTTGCTTGCATCATGGCTAAAAGCACTTTCTCGATAGTTGAATCCCCTCCTCTGTGATGGTTTGGAATCAGGCAGCTACGCAGAGAAGCAACAGGTCTTTCTCCTTCGTTTTCAGATCGTGAAATTCGCAAAGTTTTTCCCAGAATTAATCTAATATCTCATACGATTCAGCAGTACTTTAGTTTGTGTTTCCAAACGTAGGCCCTCAAAAACGTTGAAAACTTCTTCAATTAAAGTAATTCCTGTAGAACTACTCGACTGTCCGTTCTGAAGCATGGACCAGACAAGAGTCATGACCCAAACATATTTTCCACCCCAGAAGTTTTCACTCTAACACTCACATAGATATTTAGATTTAGAGAAAAACCAAATAATAAGAATAATATTGGACAAAAAACAATTGATAAATAGTAAAAGCTATTTTAAAATACTTGAAATATGTGAATAAAAAGTTAATTAGTACCATTTAAAAAAAAAGTACCACTTAGACAACGACCAAAAAGCCATATTCTTACCAAAAGTATTTAACGAGCAAAAATAATCAACTATTTTTTCACAAAATGGGTAAAGTGCAAAGCACATTCTGGATATAACATACAACTATTGTAACAAAATCGGTGCCTTGTATCCCTTAATCGTAAGCAAGAAAAGGAAGACAAGGAACTAGAGGACAAAGAAAAAAACATTATATTTTCATTGCATTGGAATATTTTCATCCATAACTTTTTGGAATAAAAAGGATTTTTTCCAAGAGTAAAATTGGTTGTTGTCATACTTCATTTTCAGGCATCAGTCAAACCTTTTCGATGTAAAGCAAGATTACCATCGTTTTGGCGAAGCGGCGAATCGTGGCGGCTCACGAAAATATCACTGAATTTTTGTGGATAATACAAATCTTCCATGCCTGTATATTAGGCGAAATCAAACGAAGAAGTGCAATTTCTTTGCATCTCTTCGTTGAAAATTGCTTTTTGGCTCTTTTCTTTACCCAATGTAAAGACAGTTTATAAACATAACTTGCCTGATAGGGCTTTAACAATACGGAAAAAGTATTCCTTAGTATGAAACTATCCTCTCTTCGAGAATTCTTGATCACTTTGTGATCATATTTTTCTTGTTTCAGATTATTTTCGATGATCCAATAGTAACATTTCAGTAGACTCTCTTGCCTCAGCGAAAAATCATTTTAAAGAATTGAAAAAGAAAATACCTTTAAAAGTTGCTGTTAAAAAAGTTAATAAAATAAAATGTGCTGAAAAGATGCTAAGAATAGAACTGGTGGAGGAGTGTCCTGCACTTTAGGATCCATTGGCAATTTTTTTTTAATCGAATCCATTATTTATAATCTTTTTTCAAAGATAGGGGCCTACTACTGCTAATTTCTGTCATGATTCAACCTCTGGTCGTCCTGTCCAGTGTCTAAAAATGAGGCATGGGACTTTGAGGAAGACACTGCTGGGATATAATGGACTGGAGCCAGTATTGACAGCCAAAACAATGTCCGGAGGGATTCCCCTGGAAATACAAAAGTGTTGATGGTGGTATAACAAAAGATCCATCAAGGGCCAATCCGAGGTGGGAGAAAAAATTTCTCTTGCTAGCAGCGGTTTTGAGAATCAAGTGCCATTTGCTGCAGAGGGCTTGTAATTAGTAAATGGCTTTCCCCTATCTTTTGAGGGGTAGGCCCTGCTTGCTTAAGCCGGTCTGAAGCTGGCAGGTGGGGTTTCAGGATGAAGAAAAACAATGTCGCACACGTCGAAATTACCAAGAAAGGCTCTTCTACAAAGGGAAAACTAATAGGCAAGTCATGTCCCAAAATACAATACCCAAAGAGCACCGATAGTCCAGCGGTTATTGATGCTGTGTTCATTTATTTATGTTTTAGGAGGGGGGTTGTGTTTATGTTTTGTAGAGGTAACAGATTTTTGTGGCATTGACCTAGATTCAAGCGCCCATAATAACAGTAATAATAAAAATAAAGGTTAAAAAATGATGTTATGTCACATTAAAACAAAACCCGCCATTGGTGGAAAAAGGCTAAACTTTAAAGAGAGATGATACCGGACTTTTCCGCAAAGACAAATCTGGAACCCAAAAGAATGCATTTTGGCTCAAAACTCAACAATATTTGTTGGGGAAATTTTTCATTCTCTGGGGGATATCCGCCTCCAAAATTTCCATTCCCTTTTAGTTTTGGTTTCATTTAAGGCTATCTATATAAAAAGAAAAATGAAATCAATTGGCCGTAGACCGGAGGCCTACTTCTAAAGGCAGCACCATTCCTTGCTTAGAAATAGTTTAAAACTGCCGAAAAAAGAATTTTTTTAAGTAAGCGTAGTGGATACCTTTAAAGTGATGACTAGGCTTTCCGAAATTATGGATTTCTTGATATGTCATCTGGGCTTAGGAAAGTATTATAATAGCGCCCAGGCGGGCCCACACAGGTCAGACCTTAAGGAGCATCACCATGACTGGAGATGGTTTCCCTCTATCAAAAGAGAAAACACGGATATTTTTTTTAGAATGCTATAAGAAAAACTGCTTCGGTTACACTGGCTACAGTACTTGTATCAAAATGTTTTGCCACCGAATCATATTCTTAGCTGCTTCAGGGTAAGTGTCTAAAATAATTAGAAAATACAGTTTTCAACAGGTCTGAGCGGCCCCACCCCTTAACCGTTTCTTGGGATTTTAGTAGGATTTTAAATCAATCGAGATGTCAAAAAGTATTTTAATTCCCCCCTCCCATTGTTTCCACAAGTAATCTATATGGTATTCTGTGGTGTAATTATTCGCATATACACATTTTAAATCAATCAAGATGTCAAAAAGTATTTCAATCCCAACCCTCCCAATTTTTCCACAAGTAATCTATATGGTGTTCTGTGGCGTAATTACTCGCATATGCGCGCGTTTTCACAAACATTTCCCTAAATTTATCAAAGTGAGGAAATCATCATAGCAATCTCTGAAGAGACTGCTATTTGCATTGACTATTATCCCTCCTGTTTGGAGGTGTACTAGAGGCGTTCGTTCAAAGATCAACTGATTTTAGACGATGCAAAATATTTCGTTGAGCTTCCATCCTCAGTGTAGGGTAAAAATTAATCAATATTAGTCTAGAATTTGGCCGAAGTTAATCCATTTACTGTGCCTAGTTACTTATATATTCTTGAGCATTTATTTTAATTTGCAGTGTAAATTTGCCTTTCTTGTTAGCAGCCTTTTCTGGATTAAATATGTACCAGAATGTTTTATTAGTAACGAGCTATTTTAAAAAAATAATCAAAATTCTAAAAATATTTTTATTAAAAAATAATCAATATTAGTCTAGAATTTACCCAAATTTAATCCATTTACAGTGCCTAGTTACTTATATATTCTTGAGCATTCATTTTAATTTGCAGTGTAAATTTGCTTTTTTTGTTGAGCCTTTTCTGGATTAAATATGTACCAGAATGTTTAATTAGTAACGAGCTATTTTCAAAAATAATCAAAATATTAAAAACATTTTTATTAAAAATTAATCAATATTAGTCTAGAATTTGGCCACATTTAATATATTTACAGTACATAGTTACTTATATATTCTTGAGCATTTATTTTAATTTGCAGTGTAAATTTGCCTTTCTTGTTAGCAGCCTTTTCTGGATTAAATATGTACCAGAATGTTTTATTAGTAACGAGCTATTTTAAAAAATAATCAAAATTCTAAAAATATTTTTATTAAAAAATAATCAATATTAGTCTAGAATTTACCCAAATTTAATCCATTTACAGTGTCTAGTTACTTGTATATTCTTGAGCATTCATTTTAATCTGCAGTGTAAATTTACTTTTTTTTTGTTAACAGCCTTTTCTAGTTTAATATGTACCAGAATGTTTAATTAGTAACGAGCTATTTTCAAAAATAATCAAAATTTAAAAAAAAAATTTTTTTAAAATAATCAATATTATTCTAGAATTTGCCCAAGTTTAATCTATTTACAGTGCCTAGTTACTTATATATTCTTGAGCATTCATTTTAATTTACAGTTTAAATTTGCTTTTTTTGTTGACAGCCTTTTCTGGATTAAATATGTACCAGAATGTTTAATTAGTAACGAGCTATTTTCAAAAATAATCAAAATTTTAAAAACATTTTATTAAAAATAATCAATATTAGTCTAGAATTTGCCCAAATTTAATCCAATTACAGTGCCTAGTTACTTATGTATTCTTGAGCATTTATTTTAATTTGCAGCGTAAATTTGCATTTCTTGCTAGCAGCCTTTTCTGGATTAAACGAATCCGAATGTTTTATTAGTAACGAGCTATTTTAAAAAATAATCAAAATTCTAAAAATATTTTTATTGAAAAATAATCAATATTAGTCTAGAATTTGGATACATTTAATCTATTTACAGTACCTAGTTACTTATATATTCTTGAGCATTCATTTTAATTTGCAGTGTAAATTTGCTTTTCTTGTTAGCAGCCTTTTCTGGATTAAATATGTACCAGAATGTTTAATTAGTAACGAGCTATTTTCAAAAACAATCAAAATTTTAAAAATATCTTATTAAAAAATAATCAATATTAGTCTAGAATTTGCCCAAATTTAATCCAATTACAGTGCCTAGTTACTTATGTATTCTTGAGCATTTATTTTAATTTGCAGCGTAAATTTGCATTTCTTGCTAGCAGTCTTTTCTGGATTAAACGAATCCAAATGTTTTATTAGTAACAAGCTATTTTAAAAAATAATCAGGATTCTAAAAATATTTTTATTGAAAAATAACCAATATTAGTCTAGAATTTGGCCACATTTAATCTATTTACAGTACCTAGTTACTTGTATATTCTTGAGCATTTATTTTAATTTGCAGTGTAAATTTCCTTTTCTTGTTAGCAGCCTTTTCTGGATTAAATATGTACCAGAATGTTTTATTAGTAACGAGCTATTTTAAAAAATAATCAAAATTCTAAAAATATCTTATTA
Source organism: Artemia franciscana (assembly GCF_032884065.1). Taxonomy (NCBI): domain Eukaryota; kingdom Metazoa; phylum Arthropoda; class Branchiopoda; order Anostraca; family Artemiidae; genus Artemia; species Artemia franciscana. The sequence goes on along the minus strand of NC_088883.1, from coordinate 15,224,095 downwards.
AAAAATAATCAATATTAGTCTAGAATTTGCCCAGATTTAATCCAATTACAGTGCCTAGTTACTTATGTATTCTTGAGCATTTATTTTAATTTGCAGCGTGAATTTGCATTTCTCGCTAGCAGCCTTTTCTGGATTAAACGAATCCGAATGTTTTATTAGTAACGAGCTATTTTAAAAAATAATCAAAATTCTAAAAATATTTTTATTAAAAAATAATCAATATTAGTCTAGAATTTACCCAAATTTAATCCATTTACAGTGCCTAGTTACTTATATATTCTTGAGCATTCATTTTAATTTGTAGTGTAAATTTTTTTTTTTTTTTTGTTGACAGCCTTTTCTGGATTAAATATGTACCAGAATGTTTAATTAGTAACGAGCTATTTTCAGAAATAATCAAAATTTTAAAAACATTTTGATTAAAAATTAATCAATATTAGTCTAGAATTTGGCCATATTTAATCTATTTACAGTACCTAGTTACTTATATATTCTTGAGCATTTATTTTAATTTGCAGTGTAAATTTGCCTTTCTTGTTAGCAGCCTTTTCTGGATTAAATATGTACCAGAATGTTTTATTAGTAACGAGATATTTTAAAAAATAATCATAACTCTAGAAATATTTATATTAAAAAATAATCAATATTAGTCTAGAATTTGCCCAAATTTAATCCATTTACAGCGCCTAGTTACTTATATATTCTTGAGCATTCATTTTAATTTGCAGTGTAAATTTGCTTTTTTTGTTGAGAGCCTTTTCTGGATTAAATATGTACCAGAATGTTTAATTAGTAACGACCTATTTTCAAAAACAATCAAAATTTTAAAAATATTTTTATTAAAAATAATCAATATTAGTCTAGAATTTGCCCAGGTTTAATCTATTTACAGTGCCTAGGTACTTATATATTCTTGAGCATTCATTTTAATTTGCAGTGTAAATTTGCTTTTTTTGTTGACAGCCTTTTCTGGATTAAATATGTACCAGAATGTTTAATTAGTAACGAACTATTTTCAAAAATGATCAAAATTTTAAAAACATTTTTATTAAAAATAATCAATATTAGTCTAGAATTTGCCCAAATTTAATCCATTTACAGCGCCTAGTTACTTATATATTCTTGAGCATTCATATTAATTTGCAGTGTAAATTTGCTTTTTTTGTTGACAGCCTTTTCTGGATTAAATATGTACCAGAATGTTTAATTAGTAACGAACTATTTTCAAAAATGATCAAAATTTTAAAAACATTTTTATTAAAAATAATCAATATTAGTCTAGAATTTGCCCAAATTTAATCCATTTACAGCGCCTAGTTACTTATATATTCTTGAGCATTCATTTTAATTTGCAGTGTAAATTTGCTTTTTTTGTTGAGAGCCTTTTCTGGATTAAATATGTACCAGAATGTTTAATTAGTAACGACCTATTTTCAAAAATAATCAAAATTTAAAAACATTTTTATTAAAAATAATCAATATTAGTCTAGAATTTGCCCAAATTTAATCCAATTACAGTGCCTAGTTACTTATGCATTCTTGAGCATTTATTTTAATTTGTAGCGTAAATTTGCATTTCTTGCTAGCAGCCTTTTCTGGATTAAACGAATCCGAATGTTTTATTAGTAACGAGCTATTTTAAAAAATAATCAAAATTCTAAAAATATTTTTATTGAAAAATAATCAATATTAGTCTAGAATTTGGCCACATTTAATCTATTTACAGTACCTAGTTACTTGTATATTCTTGAGCATTTATTTTAATTTGCAGTGTAATTTTGCTTTTCTTGTTAGCAGCCTTTTCTGGATTAAATATGTACCAGAATGTTTAATTAGAAACGAGCTATTTTCAAAAACAATCAAAATTTTAAAAATATCTTAAAAAAAATAATCAATATTAGTCTAGAATTTGCCCAAATTTAATCCAATTACAGTGCCTAGTTACTTATGTATTCTTGAGCATTTATTTTAATTTGCAGCGTAAATTTGCATTTCTTGCTAGCAGCCTTTTCTGGATTAAACGAATCCGAATGTTTTATTAGTAACGAGCTATTTTAAAAAATAAATAAAATTCTAAAAATATTTTTATTGAAAAATAATCAATATTAGTCTAGAATTTGGCCACATTTAATCTATTTACAGTACCTAGTTACTTGTATATTCTTGAGCATTTATTTTAATTTGCAGTGTAATTTTGCTTTTCTTGTTAGCAGCCTTTTCTGGATTAAATATGTACCAGAATGTTTAATTAGAAACGAGCTATTTTCAAAAAAAATCATAATTTTAAAAACATTTTTATTAAAAATAATCAATATTAGTCTAGAATTTGCCCAAATTTAATCCAATTAGTGCCTAGTTACATATGTATTCTTGAGCATTTATTTTAATTTGCAGCGTAAATTTGTATTTCTTACTAGCAGCCTTTTCTGAATTAAACGAATCCGTTTTTAATTTGCAGTGTAAATTTGCTTTTTCTTTTTTTTTTGTTGACAGCCTTTTCTGGATTAAATATGTACCAGAATGTTTAATTAGTAACGAGCTATTTTCAAAAACAATCAAAATTTAAAAAATATCTTATAAAAAATAACCAATATTAGTCTAGAATTTGCCCAAATTTAATCAATTTACAGTGCCTAGTTACTTATATATTCTTGAGCATTCATTTTAATTTGCAGTGTAATTTTGCTTTTCTTGTTAACAGCCTTTTCTGGATTAAACATGTACCAGAATGTTTAATTAGTAACGAGCTATTTTCAAAAACAATCAAAATTTTAAAAATATCTTGTTAAAAAATAATCAATATTAGTCTAGAATTTGCCCAAATTTAATCCATTTACAGTGCCTAGTTACTTATATATTCTTGAGCATTCATTTTAATTTGCAGTGTAATTTTGCTTTTCTTGTTAACAGCCTTTTCTGGATTAAATATGTACCAGAATGTTTAATTAGTAACGAGCTATTTTCAAAAATAATCAAAATTTTAAAAATATCTTATTAAAAAATAATCAATATTAGTCTAGAAATTGTTTTTTGAATATGTACCAGAATGTTTAATTAGTAACGAGCTATTTTCAAAAACAATCAAAATTTTAAAAATATCTAATTAAAAAATAATCAATATTAGTCTAGAATTTGCCCAAATTTAATCCATTTACAGTGCCTAGTTACTTATATATTATTGAGCATTCATTTTAATTTGCAGTGTAAATTTGCTTTTCTTGTTAACAGCCTTTTCTGGATTAAATATGCACCAGAATGTTTAATTAGTAACGAGCTATTTTCAAAAACAATCAAAATTGTAATTTTGTAAATTTGTATTTGCTAGCATTGCCGTAAATTTGTATTTCTTGCTAGCAGCCTTTTCTGGATTAAACGAATCCACTATTTTCAAAAACGATCAAAATTTTAAAAATATCTTATTAAAAAATAATCAATATTAGTCTAGAATTTGCCCAAATTTAATCCAATTACAGTGCCTAGTTACTTATGTATTCTTGAGCATTTATTTTAATTTGCAGCGTAAATTTGCATTTCTCGCTAGCAGCCTTTTCTGGATTAAACGAATCCGAATGTTTTATTAGTAACGAGCTATTTTAAAAAATAATCAAAATTCTAGAAATATTTTTATTGAAAAATAATCATTATTAGTCTAGAATTTGGCCACATTTAATCTATTTACAGTACCTAGTTACTTGTATATTCTTGAGCATTTATTTTAATTTGCAGTGTAAATTTGCTTTTCTTGTTAGCAGCCTTTTCTGGATTAAATATGTACCAGAATGTTTAATTAGTAACGAGCTATTTTCAAAAATAATCAAAATTTTAAAAACATTTTTATTAAAAATAATCAATATTAGTCTAGAATTTGTCCAAATTTAATCCATTTACAGTGCATAGTTACTTATATATTCTTGAGCATTCATTTTAATTTGCAGTGTAATTTTGCTTTTCTTGTTAACAGCCTTTTCTGGATTAAATATGTACCAGAATGTTTAATTAGTAACGAGCTATTTTCAAAAACAATCAAAATTTTAAAAATATCTTATTAAAAAATAATCAATATTAGTCTAGAATTTGCCAAAATTTAATCCATTTACAGTGCCTAGTTACTTATATATTCTTGAGCATTCATTTTAATTTCAGTGTAAATTTGCTTTTTTTGTTGACAGCCTTTTCTGGATTAAATATGTACCAGAATGTTTAATTAGTAACGAGCTATTTTCAAAAACAACCAAATTTTAAAAATATCTTATTAAAAAATAATCAATATTAGTCTAGAATTTGCCCAAATTTAATCCATTTACAGTGCCTAGTTACTTATATATTCTTGAGCATTCATTTTAATTTGCAGTGTAATTTTGCTTTTCTTGTTAACAGCCTTTTCTGGATTAAATATGCACCAGAATGTTTAATTAGTAACGAGCTATTTTCAAAAACAATCAAAATTTTAAAAATATCTTATTAAAAAATAATCAATATTAGTCTAGAATTTGCCCAAATTTAAGCCAATTACAGTGCCTAGTTACTTATGTATTCTTGAGCATTTATTTTGATTTGCAGCGCAAATTTGCATTTCTTGCTAGCAGTCTTTTCTGGATTAAACGAGTCCAAATGTTTTATTAGTAACAAGCTATTTTAAAAAATAATCAGGATTCTAAAAATATTTTTATTGAAAAATAACCAATATTAGTCTAGAATTTGGCCACATTTAATCTATTTACAGTACCTAGTTACTTGTATATTCTTGAGCATTTATTTTAATTTGCAGTGTAAATTTGCTTTTCTTGTTAGCAGCCTTTTCTGGATTAAATATGTACCAGAATGTTTAATTAGTAACGAGCTATTTTCAAAAATAATCAAAATTTTAAAAACATTTTTATTAAAAATAATCAATATTAGTCTAGAATTTGTCCAAATTTAATCCATTTACCGTGCATAGTTACTTATATATTCTTGAGCATTCATTTTAATTTGCAGTGTAATTTTGCTTTTCTTGTTAACAGCCTTTTCTGGATTAAATATGTACCAGAATGTTTAATTAGTAACGAGCTATTTTCAAAAACAATCAAAATTTTAAAAATATCTTATTAAAAAATAATCAATATTAGTCTAGAATTTGCCAAAATTTAATCCATTTACAGTGCCTAGTTACTTATATATTCTTGAGCATTCATTTTAATTTCAGTGTAAATTTGCTTTTTTTGTTGACAGCCTTTTCTGGATTAAATATGTACCAGAATATTTAATTAGTAACGATCTATTTTCAAAAACAATCAAAATTTTAAAAATATCTGATTAAAAAATAATCAATATTAGTCTAGAATTTGCCCAAATTTAATTCATTTACAGTGCCTAGTTACTTATATATTCTTGAGCATTCATTTTAATCTGCGGTGTAATTTTGCTTTTCTTGTTAACAGCCTTTTCTGGATTAAATATGTACCAGAATGTTTAATTAGTAACGAGCTATTTTCAAAAACAATCAAAATTTAAAAATATCTTATTAAAAAATAATCAATATTAGTCTAGAATTTGCCCAAATTTAATCCATTTACAGTGCCTAGTTACTTATATATTCTTGAGCATTCATTTTAATTTGCAGTGTAAATTTGCTTTTTTTGTTGACAGCCTTTTCTGGATTAAATATGTACCAGAATGTTTAATTAGTAACGAGCTATTTTCAAAAACAATCAAAATTTTAAAAATATCTTCTTAAAAAATAATCAATATTATTCTAGAATTTGCCCAAATTTAATCCATTTACAGTGCCTAGTTACTTATATATTCTTGAGCATTCATTTTAATTTGCAGTGTAATTTTGCTTTTCTTGTTAACAGCCTTTTCTGGATTAAATATGCACCAGAATGTTTAATTAGTAACGAGCTATTTTCAAAATCAATTTCTGGATTAAATATGTACAAGAATGTTTAATTAGTAACGAGCTATTTTCAAAAACAATCAAAATTGTAATTTTGTAAATTTGTATTTGCTAGCATTGCCGTAAATTTGTATTTCTTGCTAGCAGCCTTTTCTGGATTAAACGAATCCACTATTTTCAAAAACGATCAAAATTTTAAAAATATCTTATTAAAAAATAATCAATATTAGTCTAGAATTTGCCCAAATTTAATCCAATTACAGTGCCTAGTTACTTATGTATTCTTGAGCATTTATTTTAATTTGCAGCGTAAATTTGCATTTCTGCTAGCAGCCTTTTCTGGATTAAACGAATCCGAATGTTTTATTAGTAACGAGCTATTTTAAAAAATAATCAAAATTCTAGAAATATTTTTATTGAAAAATAATCATTATTAGTCTAGAATTTGGCCAATTTAATCTATTTACAGTACCTAGTTACTTGTATATTCTTGAGCATTTATTTTAATTTGCAGTGTAAATTTGCTTTTCTTGTTAGCAGCCTTTTCTGGATTAAATATGTACCAGAATGTTTAATTAGTAACGAGCTATTTTCAAAAATAATCAAAATTTTAAAAACATTTTTATTAAAAATAATCAATATTAGTCTAGAATTTGTCCAAATTTAATCCATTTACAGTGCATAGTTACTTATATATTCTTGAGCATTCATTTTAATTTGCAGTGTAATTTTGCTTTTCTTGTTAACAGCCTTTTCTGGATTAAATATGTACCAGAATGTTTAATTAGTAACGAGCTATTTTCAAAAACAATCAAAATTTTAAAAATATCTTATTAAAAAATAATCAATATTAGTCTAGAATTTGCCCAAATTTAATCCATTTACAGTGCCTAGTTACTTATATATTCTTGAGCATTCATTTTAATTTGCAGTGTAATTTTGCTTTTCTTGTTAGCAGCCTTTTCTGGATTAAATATGTACCAGAATGTTTAATTAGTAACGAGCTATTTTCAAAAACAATCAAAATTTTAAAAATATCTTATTAAAAAATAATCAATATTAGTCTAGAATTTGCCCAAATTTAAGCCAATTACAGTGCCTAGTTACTTATGTATTCTTGAGCATTTATTTTAATTTGCAGCGTAAATTTGCATTTCTTGCTAGCAGTCTTTTCTGGATTAAACGAGTCCAAATGTTTTATTAGTAACAAGCTATTTTAAAAAATAATCAGGATTCTAAAAATATTTTTATTGAAAAATAACCAATATTAGTCTAGAATTTGGCCACATTTAACCTATTTACAGTACCTAGTTACTTGTATATTCTTGAGCATTTATTTTAATTTGCAGCGTAATTTTGCTTTTCTTGTTAACAGCCTTTTCTGGATTAAATATGTACCAGAATGTTTAATTAGTAACGAGCTATTTTCAAAAACAATCAAAATTGTAATTTTGTAAATTTGTATTTGCTAGCATTGCCGTAAATTTGTATTTCTTGCTAGCAGCCTTTTCTGGATTAAACGAATCCACTATTTTCAAAAACAATCAAAATTTTAAAAATATCTTATTAAAAAATAATCAATATTAGTCTAGAATTTGCCCAAATTTAATCCAATTACAGTGCCTAGTTACTTATGTATTCTTGAGCATTTATTTTAATTTGCAGCGTAAATTTGCATTTCTCGCTAGCAGCCTTTTCTGGATTAAACGAATCCGAATGTTTTATTAGTAACGAGCTATTTTAAAAAATAATCAAAATTCTAGAAATATTTTTATTGAAAAATAATCATTATTAGTCTAGAATTCGGCCACATTTAATCTATTTACAGTACCTAGTTACTTGTATATTCTTGAGCATTTATTTTAATTTGCAGTGTAAATTTGCTTTTCTTGTTAGCAGCCTTTTCTGGATTAAATATGTACCAGAATGTTTAATTAGTAACGAGCTATTTTCAAAAATAATCAAAATTTTAAAAACATTTTTATTAAAAATAATCAATATTAGTCTAGAATTTGCCCAAATTTAATCCAATTACAGTGCCTAGTTACTTATATATTCTTGAGCATTCATTTTAATTTGCAGTGTAAATTTGCTTTTTTTGTTAACAGCCTTTTCTGGATTAAATATGTACCAGAATGTTTAATTAGTAACGACCTATTTTCAAAAATAATCAAAATTTAAAAACAATTTTATTAAAAATAATCAATATTAGTGTAGAATTTACTTATTTATATTACTTACTTGCCTAGTTACTTATGCATTCTTGAGCATTTATTTTAATTTGCAGCGTAAATTTGCATTTCTTGCTAGCAGCCTTTTCTGGATTAAACGAATCCGAATGTTTTATTAGTAACGAGCTATTTTAAAAAATAATCAAAATTCTAAAAATATTTTTATTGAAAAATAATCAATATTAGTCTAGAATTTGGCCACATTTAATCTATTTACAGTACCTAGTTACTTGTATATTCTTGAGCATTTATTTTAATTTGCAGTGTAAATTTGCTTTTCTTGTTAGCAGCCTTTTCTGGATTAAATATGTACCAGAATGTTTAATTAGAAACGAGCTATTTTCAAAAAAATCAAAAATTTTAAAAATATCTCATTAAAAAATAATCAATATTAGTCTAGAATTTACCCAAATTTAATCCAATTACAGTGCCTAGTTACTTATGTATTCTTGAGCATTTATTTTAATTTGTAGCGTAAATTTGCATTTCTTGCTAGCAGCCTTTTCTTGATTAAACGAAGCCGAATGTTTTATTAGTAACAAGCTATTTTAAAAAATAATCAAAATTCTAAAAATATTTTTATTGAAAAATAATCAATATTAGTCTAGAATTTGGCCACATTTAATCTATTTACAGTACCTAGTTACTTGTATATTCTTGAGCATTTATTTTAATTTGCAGTGTAAATTTGCTTTTCTTGTTAACAGCCTTTTCTGGATTAAATATGTACCAGAATGTTTAATTAGTAACGAGCTATTTTTAAAAACAATCAAAATTTTAAAAATATCTTATTAAAAAATAATCAATATTAGTCTAGAATTTGCCCAAATTCAATCCAATTACAGTGCCTAGTTACTTATGTATTCTTGGGCATTTATTTTAATTTGCAGCGTAAATTTGCATTTCTCGCTAGTAGCCTTTTCTGGATTAAACGAATCCGAATGTTTTATTGGTAACGAGCTATTTTAAAAATAATCGAAATTCTAGAAATATTTTTATTGAAAAATAATCAATATTAGTCTAGAATTTGGCCACATTTAATCTATTTACAGTACCTAGTTACTTGTATATTCTTGAGCATTTATTTTAATTTGCAGTGTAAATTTGCTTTTCTTGTTAGCAGCCTTTTCTGGATTAAATATGTACCAGACTGTTTAATTAGTAACGAGCTATTTTCAAAAACAATCAAAATTTTAAAAATATCTTATTAAAAAATAATCAATGTTAGTCTAGAAAAAGATATGGGATTTATGCTATCAGCAGATAAAAACTTATTTTTATCTGGGAACATGGTTTCGTTCTCATGGCAATCCTTTTGCTGAGTCTGTTAGCTCATGTGATTAAAGGATCTTTTCCTGTTTCAAAAGTTTTAGTTTTCGGGGGTAATAGCTACGTCCGTGGTATATAGCCCTGAACACGCCAATCATCTAGCAAGTACTATGGTAGATGGCTCTACTGATTAGATCATTTGCCCAAATTTAATCCAATTACAGTGCCTAGTTACTTATGTATTCTTGAGCATTTATTTTAATTTGCAGCGTAAATTTGCATTTCTTGCTAGCAGCCTTTTCTGGATTAAACGAATCCGAATGTTTTATTAGTAACGAGCTATTTTAAAAAATAATCAAAATTCTAAAAATATTTTTATTGAAAAATAATCAATATTAGTCTAGAATTTGGCCACATTTAATCTATTTACAGTACCTAGTTACTTGTATATTCTTGAGCATTTATTTTAATTTGCAGTGTAAATTTGCTTTTCTTGTTAGCAGCCTTTTCTGGATTAAATATGTACCAGAATGTTTTAATTAGTAACGAGTTATTTTCAAAAACAATCAAAATTTTAAAAAATCTTATTAAAAAATAATCAATATTAGTCTAGAATTTGCCCAAATTTAATCCAATTACAGTGCCTAGTTACTTATGTATTCTTGAGCATTTATTTTAATTTGCAGCGTAAATTTGCATTTCTTGCTAGCAGCCTTTTCTGGATTAAATGAATCCGAATGTTTTATTAGTAACGAGCTATTTTAAAAAATAATCAAAATTCTAAAAATATTTTTATTGAAAAATAATCAATATTAGTCTAGAATTTGGCCACATTTAATCTATTTACAGTACCTAGTTACTTGTATGTTCTTGAGCATTTATTTTAATTTGCAGTGTAAATTTGCTTTTCTTGTTAGCAGCCTTTTCTGGATTAAATATGTACCAGAATGTTTAATTAGAAACGAGTTATTGTCAAAAACAATCAAAATTTTAAAAATATCTTATTAAAAAATAATCAATATTAGTCTAGAATTTGCCCAAATTTAATCCAATTACAGTGCCTAGTTACTTATGTATTCTTGAGCATTTATTTTAATTTGCAGCGTAAATTTACATTTCTTGCTAGCAGCCTTTTCTGGATTAAACGAATCCGAATGTTTTATTAGTAACGAGCTATTTTAAAAAATAATCAGAATTCTAAAAATATTTTTATTGAAAAATAATCAATATTAGTCTAGAATTTGGCCACATTTAATCTATTTACAGTACCTAGTTACTTGTATATTCTTGAGCATTTATTTTAATTTGCAGTGTAAATTTGCTTTTCTTGTTAGCAGCCTTTTCTGGATTAAATATGTACCAGAATGTTTAATTAGAAACGAGCTATTTTCAAAAACAATCAAAATTTTTAAAATATCTTATTAAAAAATAATCAATATTAGTCTAGAATTTGCCCAAAACAATTACAGTGCCTAGTTACTTATGTATTCTTGAGCATTTACTTTAATTTGTAGCGTAAATTTGCATTTCTTGCTAGCAGCCTTTTCTGGATTAAACGAATCCACTATTTTCAAAAACAATCAAAATTTTAAAAATATCTTATTAAAAAATAAACAATATTAGTCTAGAATTTGCCCAAATTTAATCCAATTACAGTGCCTAGTTACTTATGTATTCTTGAGCATTTATTTTAATTTGCAGTGTAAATTTGCATTTCTTGCTAGCAGCCTTTTCTGGATTAAACGAATCCGAATGTTTAATTAGTAACGAGCTATTTTCAAAAATAATCAAAATTTTAAAAACATTTTTATTAAAAATAATCAATATTAGTCTAGAATTTGCCCAAATTTAATCCAATTAGTGCCTAGTTACTTATGTATTCTTTAGCATTTATTTTAATTTGCAGCGTAAATTTGTATTTCTTGCTAGCAGCCTTTTCTAAATTAAACGAATCCGTTTTTAATTTGAAGTGTAAATTTGCTTTAATTGTTGACAGCCTTTTCTGGATTAAATATGTACCAGAATGTTTAATTAGTAACGAGCTATTTTCAAAAACAATCAAAATTTAAAAAATATCTTATTAAAAAATAACCAACATTAGTCTAGAATTTGCCCAAATTTAATCCATTTACAGTGCCTAGTTACTTATATATTCTTGAGCATTTATTTTAATTTGCAGCGTAAATTTGCATTTCTTGCTAGCAGTCTTTTCTGGATTAAACGAATCCGAATGTTTTATTAGTAACAAGCTATTTTAAAAAATAATCAGGATTCTAAAAATATTTTTATTGAAAAATAACCAATATTAGTCTAGAATTTGGCCACATTTAATCTATTTACAGTACCTAGTTACTTGTATATTCTTGAGCATTTATTTTAATTTGCAGTGTAAATTTCCTTTTCTTGTTAGCAGCCTTTTCTGGATTAAATATGTACCAGAATGTTTTATTAGTAACGAGCTATTTTAAAAAATAATCAAAATTCTAAAAATATCTTATTAAAAAATAATCAATATTAGTCTAGAATTTGCCCAGATTTAATCCAATTACAGTGCCTAGTTACTTATGTATTCTTGAGCATTCATTTTAATTTGCAGTGTAAATTTGCTTTTTTTGTTGACAGCCTTTTCTGGATTAAATATGTACCAGAATGTTTAATTAGCAACGAGCTATTTTCAAAAACAATCAAAATTTTAAAAATATCTTATTAAAAAATAATCAATATTAGTCTAGAATTTGCCCAAATTTAATCCATTTACAGTGCCTAGTTACTTATATATTCTTGAGCATTCATTTTAATTTGCAGTGTAATTTTGCTTTTCTTGTTAACAGCCTTTTCTAGATTAAATATGTACCAGAATGTTTAATTAGTAACGAGCTATTTTCAAAAACAATCAAAATTTTAAAAATATCTTATTAAAAAATAATCAATATTAGTCTAGAATTTGCCCAAATTTAATCCATTTACAGTGCCTAGTTACTTATATATTATTGAGCATTCAGTGTAATTTTGCTAATTGCAGTGTAATTTTGCTTTTCTTGTTAACAGCCTTTTCTGGATTAAATATGTACCAGAATGTTTAATTAGTAACGAGCTATTTTCAAAAACAATCAAAATTTTAAAAATATCTTATTAAAAAAATAATCAATATTAGTCTAGAATTTTCCCAAATTTAATCCACTTACAGTGCCTAGTTACTTATATATTCTTGAGCATTTATTTTAATTTGCAGTGTAATTTTGCTTTTTTTGTTAACAGCCTTTTCTGGATTAAATATGTACAAAAATGTTTTATTAGTAAAGAGCTATTTTAAAAAATAATCAAAATTTTAAAAATATTTTTATTAAAAAAAATAATCAATATTAGTCTAGAACCTGCCCAAATTTAATCCATTTACATTCCCTAGTTACTTATATATTCTTGAGCATTTATTTTAGTTTGTAGTATAAAATTTGCTTTTTTTTGTTAACAGCCTTTTCTGGATTAAATATGTACCAGAATGTTTAATTAGTAACGAGCTATTTTCAAAAAATAATTAAAATTTTAAAAATATTTTTATTAAGAAATAATCAACATTAGTCTAGGATTTGGCCACATTTAATCCGTTTACAGTGCCTAATTACTTATATATTCTTGAGCATTTATTTTCATTTGCAGTGTAATTTTGCTTTTCTTGTTAACAGCCTTTTCTGGATTAAATATGTACCAGAATGTTTTATTAGTAACGAGCTATTTTGTTTCACAATTGTCCTAAGAATAAAGAAATAAAAAAAAAATTAACAACCAACATTATACATTACAATTCCACTAAGCAAAAATACTAATTGTAGCATCCTTTGTATGACCTAAACATATATTACCAGTGAAATATTCTCAGTCGCTTAAAATTATATAAGATGTGTTTATGTCGCTTAGCATTCAGTGTCTATTTAAGATCTCATTTTGTGAGTAATTTTAGATCATTTCCTCTAAGTGAGAAGATATGGGTTTTTTATTACAGAATAGCTCCATTAGAAACACACCCAGAAAATCCTGGTATATTCAAATCTTTAAAAATAGAACAAAGCTTTTATACTAAGCCCAGGAGTAGATTGGACTGGAAGAAATTTACCATCATCGAGAAGTCCAGCGGAAACGAGTTCGTTTAAGATTTCTGTTAAGTCACTATCTCCAACTTCTTCCTTATATTTTATATTGTCTTGTCGCTTCCATTCATTCTTCCTATTGAAAAGACGCACATAGACTATTTGAGCTTCACGGCTACATTTATTAAAAATATCATAGCATTCCCTATCTGTTTGATCAAATAAGTCCTTGTAAAAACTATCATTCGTCACAAAGTTAATCAATGTCGTAAAGTTTAGCAAATAATATGGTATTTCATAGCGCCGTTTAAGAGCAACAGGTTTGCCTTTATTAGAGAATATATTCCTTTTTGAACGAGGAGGCGTTGCCAGATGCTTAACCGGAGAATATACACTTTCTATTTTATTTGTTTTCACATCGGTCAAGGAACGCTGCAGACTCACGGGGTTCTTTTGTGGAGTCAACACTTCAGCTTTATTAGGTATACTGTTTATAGAATAAGGAGGCCCTCGTTCCATTTGCTTTGAATGAGGAGGCGTGGCCAAATACTTAACTGGAGAAGTTTGACTTTTATGCTCATCAGTTTTTATTCCTGTCATGGAATCCCACAATTTCAGGCGAATTTTTTGGGGAGTAATGTTTCCTGCTTCAGTTTGACTAGGGTCCATACTGAAGAGAGGTTCTTTAAATATGAATCGTGCTCCCTTTGAAATACGAGGGGGACTATAGATATCATCTACAAAATATTCATTTTTTTGATGGATGGTTCCAATAGAATCCTCTGAAGCAATTTGCTCCAAAGGGTAAAATTTTGGCTTCACCATATTTTTGTCAGGACTTGATTCTTTTGAAAATGAACACTTTAGTCTCTGCGAATCCTTAAAATTATTATCTTCTTTTACTTCAACTTCGAGAAATTCACGAGGATTGACTGTATCAGTTAAATGAGGTCCCACGCGCGGAAACAGCTCAGACGCAGATCTTACCCTGACAGTTTCTATTATATTCTTACTTTCAGTAGCATCCATTTTGTATCCTTTTTCTTCAGATTCACTGACAAGTTGCTTACCACAATCTAACACTTTTATATTGTCCTCTTTAATTTGAATACTTGAAGAGGCTGAAGCAATTCCAGCCGTTTTAACAAATTTGCTAATTGATTTCGAATGACTAGTTGATTTAACTTCTTCAAGAATGACAACTTCATTGCTATCCTCCTCATGTTTGATACTTTGCGTTTTTGAAAAGTAATTAAAAAGATTGTTTTTCTGAAAGCTGCCACTTTTCTTTCCCATTTTTAGTCAATAGCTAGTAATAAAAACTTAATTTAAAACTTTTCTCATTAGCGCCACAATTTCCTCGAATATATCCTTGATGTCACTAAAGTCACCATTATTTTCAATAGTAAAGTCAAAATCAGTTACGGTGTCCATGTCACATTCAGTTTCAGCATCATCGATTCCTGCAGTAAAAACCCATCCACGAGACGTTCTCACTTCTTCAGTAGCTTTTACTTTCACGCTTTTGACAATATTGCCGTACTTTGTTCGAAAGAATGCCAAATCCGAACGACGTCTACAGTCCGTTACTATCCAAATATCTTTAGAATCGGCTAGAAAAAAAGGGATATTAGGAAAATATTTTTTCAAGAAAACGAGCAAAAGGGCCATATCTAAAGAAATCTTTCGTGATGATTATAGGAAATGGACCATAAGTAACCACACAAAAAGGAGAAAAAAAAATATTTGTATTAAAAGAATTATATCACTATGCTGAAGGGCGTCGGAAGGTTGACAAGAGGATTGCAGAGATACTGCAGCTATGATTTACTTCCTGTTGGACATACTTATATTCCAGCAGAAAATTTTCTAAGAGTATTTTTGTACAAAACACAATTCTTTTTTTTTGCATATCACAAACGTTTAAAATCTGATGTGAATTGCTCTTAAAATTATTCTTACCACATCTTTAAAATAGTCATGCTATTGTCGTTTCCCAATGGCCAATAAACCCTCCTCCTTTCTTTTTCTTGAATTTGCAGCTAAAATACGTGAACGTTGCTTATCTTTCAATAAAATATTAAACTAAAATACGCCAACAAGCAAACAGTGCTCTGAGTAAGGGGCTAGTGTCATTGTGTAAACCACTCATGTCTACACAAATTTCTTACATTAAGAATTCGTCAGAACTTGTAAAAAAAAACTGAAAAAAGTTGAGATTTCTTCAAATTCTATAATTTCAAGTTTCGACATAGTGTCAATGTATACGAGTGTTGATGTAAAAGCTGCAGAAATTCTTCTTGAGAGAAAGATGCTAAGAAATTTGGACTTAATTAGTGGTGAAACAGTTTTGGATATCGTTGTAATTATGAATTTAGTTAGGTTGTGCAACATGTTCTCTTATTTTTTTCAATTCAGAGGGGGTTTTTTCGAACAAGTAAATGGTTTACCCATGGGGGCCCCTTTAAGTCCTTTATTAGCAAATTGTTTTTTAGAAAATATTGAAACAATAGCGTTAGATTCATATTTTTTAAAACATAAATTTTGGGGGATATATATGGATGACATAATTTCAGTACGGAATTATGGGGTGGAGGAATTAAAAAGTTTTTTAGAACATCTTAATTTTTCTGGAGGGGATTTAAAATTTACAATAGAATTAGAAGAGGATAATAAATTTCCTTTTCTGGATGTCCTTCTTTTAAAAAATGAAAATAGTCTGGATTTTAAGATTTACAGAAAACCTACTAACAATAACAGATTTTTGTCGTTTTTCTCCGGTCATGCTCACCAAGTAAAAATTGGTTTAATCATATCCATAACTGACCGCATTTTTAGAATTTGTTCTCCAAAATTCATTGAGGAGGAATTAATGTTGTTAAAAGAGATTTTAATAAGTAACCATTATCCGGGTTCGTTAATTGACCAGACTTTTCGAAAAGAAGGAAAAAATTTCTAGAATGTTCTGACGATATTCTGGAAACAACAGAAAAGAAAGATATTTTTTGTTCTCTACCATATGTTCCAGTTTTGAGTGAAAAACTTAAAAGAATTTTACAAAATATTGGCTTAGAGGTAGCTTTAAGAGGTAGTAATACTTTGGCTAGTTTTTTACATTCTGGAAAGGATCGGACTTCCGTAGAACAACAAAGTGGGGTTTATAAAATCCCATGTACTTGTGGAAGCTCTTATGTGGGACGCACTAACCAGAATTTAAAAACGAGATTGCTACAACAACATAATTCTATTTCATCGTCTTTAAAGAAAAATACCAAACCTGAAGATTTCACGTCGGCCCTCTCGGAACATATCTTTAATTTTCCAATTCATTTTATTTTGTTTGAAAATGTTTCTTTGATTTCTAGGAACCAATGTTTAAAGCAAATTTTCAGGGAAACAATCGAAATTAAAAAAAATTCTATTCAAGAATAATTCCATAAACAGAGATACAGGTGAATTTGGATTGAACTCAATTTATGATAATTTACTTAATTCTAATGAGCCGGAACGGAAAAGGTCAAAGAGATTTGCCTCCTCTGTTGCATTGAAAAAAATAAGAGCAATAAACTATATGTAATTAGTTTATTAGGTATAAATTTTGTTTATTTTTATTCATGTCTTTTAGTTTTACTGCTGATGATGAACACTGTATATGTGTTCGAAATGCCCAGTTAAATAATTTTATATCTATTCACTGTCAAAAAAGGTATCATCCCTATTTTGAACTGTTTTACTTTCGTCATGGAAAGGCAGTGTGGTCTTCGAAGTTATCTACGTATTTTCTTTCCCGGCACCAAATTTACCTGGGAAAGGATATCACCTATTCCTGTTTCTACCAGCATGGGCATTAAAATCTCTAAATAAAAATACCCTATTTCTACCCGCAACGCTGTCTAATTTGTTCCTATAGCTGTAGGTAAACTTCTTCTGAGTCACTATCAGTCGGTTCTACAGGGTCACCTACAACTATGACTGATACCTTGCCCTTTCCAGTCATAAAATGGGCAAATAATATTCTAAGATTAATAGTTTCCCTCATAAAGCCAAACTTATTCATCATGGGCCCTACTACCTTCTCCTTTTCCGGGGACGACAGCATTTTCCGCATTGGAGGGGAATTATCCGAGGGGAATACGCTGGACCCTAGTTTTAGGGTCTTAGAATTTCAAATTCACTCAATTTCCTATAATCTTGAAAATCAGAAGTCTTCAATCAAAATTCTTCAATCGATCTATCGCCAAGATCTTAAAACGATGATTATCATATTGTGGTCGTGTTCACCAACAATTGTAAGCGCTGGACGCAGTCACGAGTAGTCGCAGTCGGAGTTAGAATCACAGTAGCAGCTGCATTAGTAGTTGCCCTGGAAGTTTCAAGTTAATACTCTCGCCCGTTCCTAAGACATTACATATACGTTTTTTGATAACATGGATGTAGATATTGTCTTTTGATTTAGATCAGCATACCCCTCAACAATTCTCGAAGTTTCACCTCAATACTCTTCGCCTTTCGGGACGCATCCAGGATCAAACATTATATCCTTTCCCAATGATTAATCCTGCATGTAAAAAATGAAAAAAATTACATACGGTAATAAACATTTTTCTTCCCAGGGGCTGTGGGGGCAAAGTATGCCTGGAAGAATAATTGTTCGACCTTGTGACTATTTTGAACAAAATATCCATTTAAGGTTTCTATCAGTCTTAAGAGGGCATCTAAAAGGGCAAGACGGGGGAGGAAAGGAGCTGGTTGCCCTTCAATCCCTTTTCAACATTCCTCTCGACATTCGTTTAAAGTTTCAACTTAATATCCTAAGCAGCACCTTAGATATTGTTATTGTGCCGCTTTGACAACCCTCCTTCATATAGTATGTTTTGATTTTGCTTGAAATTCCCCTTAACAATTTCTAAGAGTTCTACCTTAATACTTTTAGCCTTTTTGGAGACTCGGGATCAAACTTACCCTCTTTCCTCGATAGCCAACCTTATAAATAAACAATATCCAACTTATATAACCAACTTACAACACTTGTCCAGGGGGTCGGGGGTACGGCATCCCTGGAAGCATAATTACTTGATTTTTCGATGATTTTAAACAAGATGGATATTCCAAAATTTGGATCAGATTTTTTTGGGGAAAGGATACCTAAATAGGAAACAGAAGAAGAATTGGTTGCCCTCTAACCACTTTTCAACATCCCCCTCAAATGACCAGAAAGTTTAGCTTAATGTCATTAGCAGTGAGTAAGATGCTGCAGATACGCCTTTTGGATAAAATGGATGCACATAGCGTCTTAAAATTTAGTTTAACAGAACTCTCAACATTCCCAAAAGTTTTACCTTAATACCCTTAGCCTTTTCGAACACACCCATGATTAAACATTCTACATTTTTTTAATAATAAATCCTGCAAGCAAAAAAGGAAATATTGTATGAGGTAAAATCCTTGTTTCGGGACTGTGATGAGGCTCCCCGGAGGCATAGTTACATGACCTTTTGACTCCTTTGAACGAAACCACTTTTTTGAAACACTGATCAGTGCTGAAAGGAGGAGCATCTAATAAGGGCAAGAAAAGAGCTGGTTACTCCTGATCACTCTTAAAGCTCCCCTGAAATTTTCAACTTAATACCCTCAGCCGTTCCTTAGATGTTGCTGATACGCCTTTTTGACAACCATCATCCACATAGTGTATTTTGATTGTATTCCCCCTCCCTTCTAACAACTGTAGAGCGTGATGTCATCCGCTAAGGCATAGTTATTTGATCTTTAGGCTATTTAGATTAAGATGGTTATTTCAAAATTTTGGTCAGTGCTGAGGAGAGGGGGCACCTAGAAAGAGCTAGTCCCCCCCCAAATCACTATTAAACACCCCTCAACATACCATGAAAGTTTCAACTAAATATCCTCCACCGCTTCTTAGGTATTGCTGCTATTCCCTTTTGACAGCCAGGAAGCACATAGTATGTTTTGATTGTCTCGGTATCCCTTCTCAACATTTCCTTAGAAGTGTCACCTTAATACCAAACTTCTTTTGGTCATACATGCCCTTTTTTCCCAATAAAGAACCTTATACTAACAATGGGCAACTTGCGTAACTTACAGCCCTTGCCCTATGTGCTCTGCCCACCCTGGAGGCACAGTTATTTGACCTTTAGATTATTTTGAACAAAATGGCTATCTGAAGAATTTTGATGAAATATATTTGGTAAAAAAAGGGCTTGAGAGGAGGGGGGGCTATTTTCCATTTGATCACTTTTACTCTTAAAAAGGGTACTAGAATTCTTAACTTCCAATCGAATGAACCCTTCCGAAGTTTACATGACCACCCCTACCATATAAAGTGCCTCTGGGAAAAAATGATAATAATAATACATTAAATAATACATTGTTTTATGGGTGGCAGGGTGATTAGGGGAGAAAGGGTGGGTTCAGGAGGTAAGGGTGGGTTAGGGAGGTAAAGGTTGGCAGGGGGTAAGGTGGGGTTGGGAGGAATGAAAGGGGGCAGGGAGAGTATGTGTATTAATGAGTAGGAGAGATTGGATTTGTTATTATCATTGTATCATTGTATTAATAATTGTATTAGGTAAGTGGATATGTGGACTTTCGCGCGAATACAAACCCTCATAGGTTTCCCCCAGCGCAAAAGTGTTGTATTTTATTTATTTATTTGTGAACGTTGAAATAAAAAAACTTGAACTTGACTTGATGACCCTTTAGTACAGACAATGCTAGTGCGTTGCCTATGATTTTGTCGACAAATCCGTAGTGAAACTGTGTTGATAGTGTCAGGACTATTAACTAACTTCATAAATTCGCAGCACAACTTGAATTTCAACGCACTATTGACAGAAATAACCCGTTTTCTGAAGTTTATGTTTTAACTAAAAGCTTCTTTATTTCAAGTAACAATAAAGCATGTTTCTACAGTTAAAAATTAATGTCAGAGGCTATCGATATTATGGCTGGTGAGACCCATATATTGCCTTAGAAGTTGTTCATATCCTGTTTCAAGACTTTTAGGGTACAAAAATTATTTTCTTTATTTGCTTGACTTTTTAATATAATTCAAATTCCACGCCAAAAGTGTGTCGATGTCATGGTCGATGAAAAATTATTGGGAGGCTTAAGAATAATTAGACTATTATTTTCCATTGCTACTTAATAACTTTTCGGTTCCTAAAGCAGTATTCTGTTTTGTTTGTTTGTTGGGTTTTTTTTTGCAGTAGTTTTCACAAATATTAAATGTATTTTTTTTTTAACTGCAAGTAAAGAGCGACATTAAAACTTAAAACGAACAGAAATTGTTCCATATATGAGAGAGGTTTTCCCCTCCTCAACGCCTCGCTCTTTACGCTAAAGTTTGATTCTTTGTCACAATTCTACTTTTTAAAACAATAAAAAACTTTAGCGTAAAGAGCGAGGCGTTGAGGAGGGAACAACCCTTTTTATATACGAAACAATTTCTGTTCGTTTTAAGTTTCAATGTCGCTCCTTACTTGCAGTTAAAAAACTTCTTTTTTATTTAATTTCAGGACGTTTTTGAATTAATATATGTTTTGATTTTGGCTCACCACACATGAATAATTAAAACGAAATTTGTACATTAATTTTTTTTTGCTAAATAGCTTTCTCATAGTTTTGATCGGACGGTTTTGATAAAACAAAGGGGCAGAAGAGGAGGCCTAGTTGCCGTCCAGCTTTTGGTTACTTAAAAATGCAGCTAGAATTCTTTATCTTTTTACGAATGTTTTTGTTAGTAATAAATATACGTAACTTAGGTAATGAACTTCTATCTTTGTGTATTTTTATTACGTATATGAGGGGAGTTCGCCCCTTCGTCAATACCTCGCTCTTTACACTAGAGCTTGAATTTTGTCCCAATCTTTAAGAATGACTCCTGAATCACAAAGGCTGTAGAACAAATAGTTGAAATTACTAAAAATACTTTAGCGTAAAGAGCAAGGTGTTGTGGAAGAGGCAAACTCCCTTATATACGTAATATTTTCTGTTTGTTTTAAGTTTTAATATTGCTCATTATTTCCAGTTGAAAAATAAATTTTTATTTATTTTCTCATCGTTTTTTTTTTAATAATGCTAGAAAACTCTGCGCCACCTTCATGGAAATTCCCTTCCCTCAAGATAATTTCTCCATGGAAAGATCCTCCCACGTAATCCCCTCCCCCTGACCAATCCCCACCCCAATGCAAAAAGTCCCTTGAAAACGCCTGTACACTTCATATTAACCATTACTGTATGTAAACAATGGTCAAAGTTTGTAATTTACAGCCCCTCCCCTGGAGAATTTGGGGGATGAAGTCATCCCGAAAGACATAGTTAATAGGTTTTCGACTAAGTTGAACAGATTGGCTATCTCAAAATTTTGATCCGGTGACCTTGGGGAAAAACTGTGCGTGGGAAGAGGCCTGGGTGTCCTCAATTTTTTGTCACTAAAAAGGGCACTAGAACTTTTGAATTCCGCTAGAATGAGCCCTCTCACGATATACTCTAGGAAATCACCTCTAGGAAAAAAAATAAAGAAACAAATAAACACGCATCCGTGATCTGCAAAAAACACAAAATTCCACATTTTTGTAGTTAGGAGCTTAAAACTTCTACAGTAGGATTCTCTGATGCGCTGAATATGATGGTGTAACTTTTATAAGGATTTCTATGACTTTTAGAGGGTGTTTCCCCCTATTTTCTAAAATAAAGCAAATTTTCTCAGGCTTGAAACTTTTGATGGATATGACAAAGCTTGATGAAACTTATATATTTAAAATCAGCATTAAAATGCGATTCTTTTGATGTAACTATTGGTACCAAAGTTCCTTACTACAGTTCGTTACTACGAACTGTTTGAACACTTGTCAAAGTTTGTAAATTGCAGCTCCTCCCACGGGGACTGTGGGGGGAGTAAGTCATCCCCAAAGACATAGTTACTAGGTTTTTCCACTATGCTGAATAAAATGGATATCTCAGAATTTTGATCCGGTGACTCTGGGGAAAAAATGAGCGTGGGAGGGGGCCTAGGTGCCCTCTAATTTTTTTTGTCACTTAAAAAGAGCACTAGAAATTTTAATTGTCGTTGGAATGAGCCCTATCGCAACATTCTAGGACCACTGGGTCGATACGATCACCCTGGGAAAAAAACAAAACAAACAAACAAATAAATAAAAACGCATCCATGATCTGTCTTGTGGCAAAAAATACAAAATTCCACATTTTTGTAGATAGGAGCTTGAAAATTTTACTATAGGGTTCTCTGATACGCTGAATCTGATGGTGTGATTTTTGTTAAGATTCTGTGACTTTTAAGGGACGTTTCTCCCTATTTTCTAAAGTAAGGCAAATTTTCTCAGGCTCGTAACTTCTATGGGTAAGATTAAACTTGATGAAACTTATATATTTAAAATCAGCATTAAAATATAATTCTTTTGATGTAACTATTGGTATTAAAATTCCGTTTTTTTAGAGTTTCGGTTACTATTGAGCCGGGTCGCTCCTTACTACAGTTCGTTACCACGAACTGTTTGATCAAATAATATCGTCGGCTATTTTATTTTATGTTGCATAAGATGAGACATAATAGTTTTTCTTTTTATTTTCAATTTTGTTCTTTCAGTCATTCAAATAAAAAAATTATAATATTTATTTAAAAAACAAATTAAAAAACCCGTGCAATGAATAAAGCTGTAAAAAAAAGACTCACTGGAAACTAGTTCCAAGACCAAACAAATACCACATAAGCTTTTATAATTCGTCTGGAATTAGGTACAAGTTTCCAACGTTTACTTTTGATAAGAAAAGGATGACTGTGTTTTAATAGTACTAAATTTTGTTTGTGTTTTTTTTTTCTTTCTAAAATTATGAATATTAATAATTTATCAGGCCCTAAACATGCACGACTGTTGTAATTAACTATATCGCTTAATAACGACGTTTGAATAACTAAATGATAGTTATAGTAAGTCATTAATTAGAAATGATTTTTGACGTAATACATTAAATAAGTTTTTTTTTTTTTTTTTTTTTTTTTTTTTTTTTTTTTTTTTTTTTTTTTTTTTTTTTTTTTTTTTTTTTTACAGACGACACTGCCTTTTTATGACGGACAAATAAACTTTCATGGTGATAAGTCCATTTATTAGACAGTGAAAACAGATACAAAAGTGTGGATATTTTGATTACATATATAGCGATCGTCATCAGCAGAAATACTAAAGCATTAAAATTAAAACTAACATGTGTAAACAGAAAATAATAAGTTCAGTCCACAAGTAGTTTACGGTTCATTCACTAGAGATGTCTGAGAGAGTTCGTTAAAAGGGTTTATCCAAAGTCTTGAGTTGCAAAATTTACAACTTACGGTATCCCCATTTGAACGTTTAGTTGTTCGTGATAGAAAGGCAGTGTGGTCTTGGAAAAAAAAATACTTAATTTAAGGTATTACGTCAAAAATACGTCGTATATATGGGTAAATGTGACCAATCAAGTATATAAATATAAATTCAACATCATTTCTTTGCAATTAGAAGAAGAGGAAGATTTTGCCAGCTTCATTAGAAATTCAACTTACATTTAGGCAATATTAAAAAAGAAAATTAACAACTCAAGACTTTGGATAAAGTTATTCTTTTGTTCTGTATAAAAATGTTAGTTTTAATTTTAATGCGTTAGTATTTCTGCTGATGACGATGGTTTTATATGTGATCAAAGTATCCAAACTTTTGTATCTGTTTTCACTGTCTAATAAATAGACTTGTCCCCGTTTGAACGTTAATTTATTCGTAATTAGAAAGTAATCATCACAAAAGACAAAAGTCCAGGATGGAGAAGCCCCGTTTGCAGCCTTTAAAATAAAAGGGCACCCCAGGAAATTTTTTCACGTGGACAAAAACTGAAACAATTCTCCTTCTCTTGAGCAAGTATCCACCGAGCATATGAATTCAATATGTAGATAATATTTGAAATGCTTCTACGGTAAATGCGGAGCTTCCACCCCATTCCACTTGATTAGCTTTGTGACATTATTTTCTATAACCTTATCAGTGAGGTTACGTAAAATTCGATCGTTTATCAGTAAAGCACAAATCATTCTACGGTCTGTAGAATGTTTAGGGAGGGGGTTAGTAACTCTGATCTTATTTGTGTAGTTTTTTGTTGGTATCAAGTTTGGTATGATTATTCATTTTAGTTTTTGTTCGTTTGAGGATTCGTGTATTCATTTATAGCAGCAATATCTTTGATGTGATTATTCATTTCAATTTGTGTTCATGTTGGGTATATGTATTTATTCAATATATTTTCTGTTCGTTTTCAGTTTGAACTATTATATGACTGTATTTCTACTCGGTTTTAAGCTTTTAAATATGGCTGTTTACTTTTATTTCAAAAACAACTTTTTGGAATTGTTTTTTTTTTTTTTTTTTTAATTGATGCAAAAAAAATCCACAAGCATAGAGACAACACAAATGCGTGAATAATCTTTATAAATTACCATTATTCATTTCTATTGCGGCACGACAAAAATACCCCGGATCTTTTGTCCTAACACATTCGCCCCATTTCACCATCTCATACCGATACCGTTCCTTGTAGTCAGAATTATCAAGCAATTTTTGATAGTCAAGTCCCTTTTCCTGTGCCCACTTGTATTTGATTGGAGCAGCTAGTCGTAGTAGAACTGATCTCTCATTACCAATCCTGGAAAAATTACAGATTTCGAACAGTTTATTTTCAACGTCATCCTAAAAGATTTTCACTAAACTGAAAATGCTTATTAATCTGAGAATTCAAATTCACGTATGCTTTGTGACCGAAGTGTATAAGAAGACATTTTTGAAATCGTTTGTAGTGGGGTAAGAACACAAAAGTTATGTTTCTTTAAAATCTTAATTAATAATGAAGAACGAGCTTCTTTCAAATCAAAGTAAATGCGGACAATAAATACTTACAATGCACGAAAAATACCCGATCAAATAGAAAAACGGCCCCTGCCAGTCCCCCTCCCGTGCTTGTAAAGCTAAGTACTGCTTACATTTCACTCAAAACGAGAATTTTTCTATACTTTCTTTGTTAGTACGAAAATACTTGTATTCTTTACCGATTAACAATTTTTAACGTACTAATTAGCTGTTGGTTGTATCGTAGCAAGCATTCACAAATGGACAAACATCATATTGAGGTTAAGAGCAGGGGGGCGACGGGAGTGGCAGTTCCCTTCACGTTAAGAATAATTTTAAGCGACAGGGTTCTTCCAAAAAAGTAGAGTATGGCGACAAAAAATTACCTAGAACAGAAATTATCCTATCCCCCCCCCCAATGACAATGCTAAAGAAATACTAAAGCTTCATTTAAAAAGACGAATTTCAAAGCCTTCGTTTCCAGAATGGAAATAAATTTATTATGTTATTAATCAACACTTTTTAATTCCTAACTAGCCATTGCTTGTATTGCAGTAACCTTCAAACAGTTAATGATAACAAACTAGGTGTTTATATTTCTCAAAATATAAAAAAAAAAACATCATCATAACCAAGATGACTAGTTTAATATATGTATATTATGATACTCATTCCTAAACTTTCTAATAATTTTGGATTTACTAAGATTAAAAAAGAGAAAACGTTAAAATAAACCCTGCTTTTGGCTTACTATTTATATGCTGGGCAAAATTTTGCAAGAATTTCTAATAATAGTTGTACTATAACGTATTTGATTCATGGGTATGGGGGAA
Source organism: Artemia franciscana (assembly GCF_032884065.1). Classification (NCBI taxonomy): domain Eukaryota; kingdom Metazoa; phylum Arthropoda; class Branchiopoda; order Anostraca; family Artemiidae; genus Artemia; species Artemia franciscana. The sequence goes on along the minus strand of NC_088883.1, from coordinate 15,197,899 downwards.
AATATTCAAACACATGGGTTGATAATTGGGGTTAACAGAACTCTACCCCCCATCATGCAACAACCTTGAAATTAGACATATTATTAATCAAATATCTCCCTCCACATGCCCTGAAAGTTTCAACTTAATTCCCTTAACTTTTCCAGAGATATCGCAGATACATCCTTTTGATAACCTTGGCTGCACATAGTGCATTTTGATTTAGTCAAATTTCCCACTCAACATACCCTGACAATTTTGACTTAATCCACTTAGCCGCTTCTGAAATAGCGCATATATGCCCTTTAGGCAAAAGTGGATGCACACAGTATCTTCTGGTTTAGTTTAGCATCCCCGGAAAAATACCCCAAAAAGCCCAACGTAATACACTGAAATTTTCCCTGAATATTGCATAGACACCCGTTTGAAAATCTTAATACACACAGTTTATTTTAATTCTATATCCCCCTGAAATTTCCTTGAAAGTTTCAATTTAACACTCTAATCCATTCCTGACATATTTTATCTGTTCGATTTTGACGTCCTGTGTATACTTGAACTTTTTGGATTTAGTTCAAAGGTAGAAATAGTAGTAGTAGTAGTAGTTGTAGCAGCATAGCAGTTGCAAGTAGTCCAAGTTGCAGTTACAAGAGGTCAGAGTCCCATGTAGCCGCAGTCTACAGTTGCAATCAGAGTTCCACGAGTGACAGTCGCAAGCAAGCATTCGCTGTCGTAGTCACAAGTAGACAGAGTCACAGTCAAAAGCAGTCACATACGCTAGCAGTCACAGTCGTAAATAGTCGCAGTAGCAGTCATAGTAGCAAGAGTAGTAGTAATAGTAGCCGTAGTAGCCCTGAAAGGTTCAATTTAATACCCCTCAGTTGTTCCTGAGATAACACTGACACGCCCTTTTGAAAACTCGCATGCATATAGCGATTATTGATGTTGTTTAACATACACCCCAATATCCCCTGAAGGTTTTACATTGCTGCACAGTAAAGGTTAAAAGTCTTTTAGTGTCCACATTTAATTAAACATACCCTTCTACATGCCTGAAAACTTCAACTTAATGCCATCGTATGTTCCAAAGATATCGCAAATACAACCTTACAACAAACTTGGATAGACATAGTGCCTTTTGATTTAGTTCTATGATTCCAATAACATCCTCTAAAAGTTCCAAACTAACACCCCTACTTGTTACTGGGATTTTGCAAATACACCCCTTTGACAATTTGAATACACATAGTACCTTTTGATTTTGCTTTATGTCCCCTCAACTTTTCCTTTAAAAATATCTTTGATACCTTACTCTGTTCCTAAGAAACTGTATATATGCCATTTTGACAACCTAGATGCATTTAAACCCTTTTGAGTTAGTCCAATAGTGGTAGTAACAGTAGTAATAGTAGCAGCCTGGAACGTTTCATAACCTCAGCCGGTTTTGAGTTCAAGTTCAATTTATTTTCATAAAATAACAATAACAAAATCAATATCCCAAAGGGCTGAATGACCCGTTATTTGGGTGACCCGTTATAAATACCCGTTATAAATAAAGAATCATAAAACTTGTCATAAACATACTAACCAACATCTAAATATAAATATGTAAGGAAAAGAAATCAACTCACCGGCAGTCCCCACGAAACAGCAACCCTCACATCACCCGACAATAAAATACAAATTAAAATTATCGCGTCATCGAGGATACAACACCAACAAAACAACAACCCAAAAAAATAAAAATAAATAAACCATAAGAAACAATTAATAAGAAGCCTTTAATAAGAAACTTTTCATCTGTCTCTTAAAGGAGCCAAGTGTTCGCGACTGCCGGATCTCAGCGGGAACCAAGTTCCAAGCACGCCCCACAGTCACAGCCAGGCCGAAGTCTGAACGAACCGATGGACTAGCTGGAATCATCACATCCTCCCGGTTACGAACCATATACAAATTTACTTCCCCTACTAGTTTAAGCCGTCCCGAAAAACAACATGGGAGATCTCCCTGGAAGTATTGATATGCCAACGAAGATAGAGATAAAACATAAATATCTTTAATTTTGAGGAGGTCAAGAGGAGTGTGTGTAGCCAACTGGAGAATTCTTGCCGCTTTCTCATAAAGATTGTGAATAAGAGCAAGTACCGAGGGAATTGTGTACATCAACACAGACGAACAGTAACATATATAAGGGTAAATCAGAGAAAAGTATAAAAGACGGAGGACAGGGAAAGGAAATAAACGCTTCAATTTTCGGATGATCCCAAGTCCACGGGAAATTTTCACTCTTATTATTTGAACATGCCACTTAAATGATACATTTTCATCCAAAAGAACTCCCAGGAATCGCACATATCGATCCGGGGGACGACTTATGGAGCCTCCTGGTGTATGAAGCTCGGTAATTGTGGGGCAGCTCACACGAGAAAAAATAAGAAGGTAGGACTTTTTTACATTTAAAGTTAGTTGATTCATGTCAAACCAAAAGAGTATTTTCTCAGTCATTGCTTGAAGCTTTAGAATAAGCGATGATTCATCCGGAGCTGCAGCACCTAGAGTAGTGTCATCTGGAAATGCCATTAATTATTCTAGACTATCAGGTGTGAACACCAACGTACTCTGAGAGTAAGATTTGTGACAAAATCCACAGTAAACATTGTTAATTGAGGTGTTAAAAAGTCGATAAAGATCGTTCACATATATGAGGAAGAGAGTTGGCCCAAGAATAGAACCTTGGGGTACTCCGTATTCAATTGGAACTTTTTCGTCTGTAACTTCTGTGGCGATAGATCTGTCAGTTAGGTATGACGAGAACCAAGACAATGCTTCCCCACGGACATCACAGCAAAAGTGGTGGTAATAGCAGAGGCCCTAAAAATTTTAGCGTTTTGCCCTAGGGTGTTGCTGATACACCCCATTAATAGCCTAAATGTAGACAGTGAGTTTTTATTTAGTTAAAATTCCCTTCAGAATACCTTGATAAGTTTTATCTTAATACCCTCCGCGTTAGTAGTAGTGGTAGTATAAGTAGGAGCAATGGCGGTAGCAGTGGTGATAGCTGCAGTAGTGCGAATATTAGTAATAGTCAGGCCTTGATTTACCAATAGATCCACTAGGCCCAGGCCTAGGGGCACACGATGCCAGAAAGCACAAAAAATTATCACTGAGCGATTGTTTTCTTAACAAAAACTGGACCGATGTGGTTCCAGATGCACTCCATCACCACGTTGCCTATTCACAGAAAGGTATTTTCAAAACAGCACAGAAAAGCCTTGGCCACTTATAACCTGTCAGATGTCTACCAAGAATGGCAACTGAGACTTCGGTATAACCTCTCTCTTTCACAGTGCTTCCACTATCCCAGAAATCTCGGGGATTCCCCTGAAAATCTTGGTGTCACTCTGAAAAAATGCCCCAAAAGGGGCGACAAAAACTCTGGGCCTAGCAGCATCAAAGCCTTAAATCTGGCCCTGGTAAGAGTAGCAGTAGTTGTATAGAATAGTGGAATCATAAATTTCTGTTGTTTGAAATGATTCTTTAATTAGTGCAGGGGTAAAGTAAGTCTCCCAGATCTGACATAAAATTTTCAAGAGTCCTACTTGCAGCAACATGTCATCCGGGCGTACTTATTGAATCCGTTTGCACCAGCGATGTTAAGGCTATCAGGATCATAACAAAACGAAGTTTTGTCCCAATTGAATCAACATTCTGGTTCGTTTCATATGTTAAGCTCTTCTGCTGTTTTTTGTAGCAGATCACGAAATCCTGGAATGATGAAGAGTTCTGCTTGTTGCACAGCCCTCAAATTTTCAAGTCGCTCAGGTTTTTTAAGTGAGAAGTTGCTTCTTTTCTTAAACCCAAGCCACTAGTCTTCACATGGCAGGTTGTTTGTAAAATGAGTCATCATTGGGAATGAGAATAGTTAACGTTACGAATAGTTGACAAATATACTGAAATCAAGGCTAGAATTGCACAAGTCCAACAAGTCAGAGTTACCCCAAACGAGGGTTTTTCTGGGACGTCTGACACCCTTTGTATCTCCAGACTGGTTTGAGAATGAAATACTAATAATATATGCTTAAACTATCCTGTTAACTCATCAGCTGTTTAGAATCATTCTATCATCCCTCTGTTCTTCTGCAATATCATTTAAAAATTGCTAGCTACCTTGTGGCCAGCAAAAATGCCCTCCTTGAAGTTTCAAAATTTCTTCACTACAAAAGGAATTGAAAATGTTAGAAATACTGAACACTGTTGTCAAGCAAGCAACAATCCAAAGGAAGAAAATGGAGGACAGAACTACAGACATTTGTCATCACTGAGCAACATAAGATGGGGGTGTTGAAGTTACCTGAGTTCACCCTACCCTTTGGTTAGTTTAACATCCCCACAGAATACCCCCTAAATTTCAACTTCATGCACAAAGCAGTTCCTAAGATATACCCTTTTGATGATACACCCTTTTGATAACCTGCATGCACATAGTACATTTTGATCTAGTTCAACTTCTGTCTCAGTATTCCCTTAAATTTTCACCTTACTACCCATAGCCTTAGTAGTAATAGCAGTAGTAGGATGTACATATTTCCATATGGTCAGCTGAAATCTCTTCATTATGCCCTGAAAGTCTCAACTTAATACTCTGTGCTGTTCGTAAGATTTGACAGATACACCCTTTTGACAACCTGTGTGGACATTACACGTTTGGAGATATCTATTATACAGCATTGGAAGTGCTGATTGGACCAGGTAAGCCCCCCACCCCAAAATTCAATTTATAGGCACCCCTACCCCTCAATATCCTCTGAAATTCGCTCCTTAACGCCCTTATCCTTAGCACTAGTCATAGTAGACATAGTAGCCAGCATATATTGCCTTTTGGTCAATTAATCATTCCCTTCCCTATTTCCTGATAGTTAGAACTTAATGCCCTAAGCTGTTCCTGAGATACAAGCTTTTGACGACCTGTATGTACATAGTGCATTTTGATTTACTTCAACACTCCCCTCAACATTCCCTTCCAGCTTTGCCTTAATATACTTAGCATTTTTGGATACTAAGGGTCAAACATACCCCCTTTCCCAGTATGATGAATACAATATACAAAAAACTGGACGAATTGCATAGATTATAACCCTTGCCCTAAGGGCAGTGGTCAATCCCAGAGACAGAGTAAATGGACCCTTTGACTATGCTGAACAAAATGGATATCTCAATTTTTTCAGATGTCTTTGGAGTAATAAGGGACGGGGAAAGGGGGCTTCTTGCTGTCCAAACTATATATATATATATATATATATATATATATATATATATATATATATATATATATATATATATATATATATATATATATATATATATATATATATATATATAAACTATATTTGCTGTCCAATTAAAAATTTTTATATCTCAAGTCAGCCCACTTTGCTCCTACTTAGGCAGCACTATTGTGATTTTCAGAAAATTATGTATGGTTTTTTATAAAAGAAGAAAGACTTAGTCAAAAAAGGGAGTGATCTTACTGGAAATTACCCTATCAAATATAGCACATTGATTAACTGGACGAATATGGATAGAAGTATGGGTGCTGAGGGGACAAAAGCTTTTTCACATTAAATTGTAACAATTTGTCTCTTCAAGCACATACTTCAAAAACTCAGGTTACAAAACCTGAAATAATACAATCATAAGCAAAGCACAAGCAATTCCTGGTTCATGACAACTGCCAATTTTGGCATGCTGGCTTGGCAAAAGAGCACATCCTCTATTTGGGGTAAGTTCAGAGAGTGATACCATGAACTGCATACTGACAAGCTACCAATGTTTGAACCAGAACCTTTTCATCTGTAGGCACTTTCATGTGCTTTCTATTCTGGTGATATTGTCTGTTTGCTTTCGTTTGTACTACATATGATTGTGGTGCACCGGCTTCTCTGAAGACTGCTGAAGGTTACCAGGTGTGATCTTTAGACTTTACTTGAACTTGTTTACCCATCTGCAGTGGATTAAAGCTTGTGGTATTTCGTCCATAGTAGCGTTTCTGTCTTTCCCTTTCTTTATTCCTTACGGACATGACTTTGTGCATAGGTATGATTTTTGGAGACAAGTGTTCAATGGTGCAGGGCACTAAGGGTCTGAAACCTCTCCTCATTAGCAGCTGGGCTAGGGAAGCTAGACCATCTACTGGTGTGCTGCAGTACTCAAGGAGGGCAAGCTCGAGGTCATTATTTAGTTTCTTTGTTTTTATGATCATGGCCTTAGCAATACCAATTGTTTTCTCAGCAAGCTGTTGGACTGAGGATAGTTCAGGCTAAATGTGTTGTATTCCCCACTGTCTCATGAAACCGTTCAACTTTTCTGAAGTAAATTGAGACCCATTATCAGATGTAATAATCAAGGGTATCCCAAATCTAGAGAAGTGATATTTTAGCTTCATTATGAGGTAGGCATAAGTATTTGCTCCCAGCTCATCAGCTTAAGCAAATTGACTGTTTATAATCCACTATGATCATGTAGTATCTTCGGATATGTAAAAAAGATCAATGCCAACATGCTTCTGTGGGTAGCTGGGAATACTGTGATGAAGCAAGGCTTCTCTTGCATTCGCTGTAGAGTAAGTGCAGCACGCATCACATTACGTGACGAAATCTTCTATTGCCTGGCACCTCTTTGGCCAGGAAATGACTGATCTGGCTCTACTTTTTGTCTTCTTGATACCAAGGTGTGAAGCATGGATCCTTTTTAATACAGCAATTTGCATGCTGTATGAGATGCCAAGGCGGTCATCTTTCTTAATAATACCACAGCACTGAGATTACTTTTTACTGACCAGAATTCAGCTATGGATAACAGAACTAATGATCTGTTTTTGGGCTAACCTTCTACCATTTTCCACAGAACCCTCAGCTGTGGATCTTTCAGTGTTTCTTCTTTCAACTCAGCTAGCTTTTCTTGACAGATTGGTAGTAGTTTTATAACAGAGAGTACATAGTATTCTGCTCCTCTGCAAAGCAAAGGTTCCTTGGCTTCCAAGTGGAGCCAAGAGAGGGTATCTGGGACCAATATTTCACTGTCTGGTCAATATGTTATGCTGAAATTCTAGGGTTGTAAATGTAACAGCATTCTTTGAAGTCTTGGTGACAATTTATTGATTGGGGCGATTAAGGATTGCTTCCAGGGGCTTATGGTCACTAATAACTTGGAAGAGACTATCATAGAGATAGGCCTACTGATGAAAATGGCGACATCCAGAAACAATGGCATACAGCTCCTTTTCGATTTGCAAGTGTCTCTGCTCTGTTTCGTTAAATGATTTTCATGCAAATGAAACAATTTTCACCCCTTGAAGCAGAACAGCACCAAGTCCTGATTTGGAAGCATCAGCTAGGATCTCTATCTGACTTTTTGTAAGATCAAAGAGCAAAACTGTTGTTAAGATCAACACTTTCATTTTCGTGAGTGTGGCTTTGTGTCATTTGTCCAGTTGAATTGCTTCTGCATAGCTAAGGTCCTAAGAGGTTCATTTAGGCTTAACAAATTTGGTATATAGCATAAGAGGTATTTTAACATCCTAAAAGATGTTTATGGTCATTCCTGGGATTTGGGTGATGGCATTTCCTTTATAGCTTGGATTTTCTCAGGATCTGGGTGGATTCTGTTTTTGGAAATGAAGTGTCTGAAATAAGGTATCAAAGCTGATTTGAAGATACATTTGTCTTTGTTAAGCTTGAATCCCCTTTCTCTGGCTCGTGAAAGAGTTTTTTTTTAAGATTTCTGTCATGGTTCTCTTCAGATACCCCACAGATGACCAAATCATACAAAATTACTGAGAATCACTTGAGGTTGCTGAATACATCTTTGATGTGTCATTGGAACTCATCTTGTGCTGACTTGAGTCCAAAGAGCATACATTTAAATTTGTATTGCCCATATGAAGTTGAGAATGTAGTTAGTTTGGGAGATTTGTCATCCAGACATAAGTTCTAATATCCTGTCTGGGCATCCAGCTTGGAGAAGTACTTAGCACCTATATACTTTTACACAGCTTCCTCAAAAGTTGGCATGGGATGGTGGGGTCTCTTTATGCCTTTGTTCAGATCGTGAGGATCTATACAGACTCTCAAGGTTCCATCTGGTTTGGCAACAACCACAGTTCACCCAATAAGTTGGATGGCTCACCTTATTGCTGCCTCCTTGGTTCTCCATACAATCTAGTTCATCCTTGAATTTGTACTGAATATTCAAGGGGATTTCTTGTGTGGACTGAATGGATGGCTGTGCACCTTCCTTGAAGATTATTTTACATTCACCTTCCAGTTTCCCAACTCCCTCAAATAGGTCAGAAAATTTGGTGAGTATCTTATCAGTGCTGAGCTTTTCACACTGAAGACTAAGTATCATCTTTACCAGGTTCAGTTGACAACTTGCACTGAAGCTAAAGACAGGAGTAGGGGCTGACTGCACTATAAAGACTCTATGGGTTGGCTATTGTTTTCTTTGTGGGCAGAGTCAATCTTACATGTCCTCATGAAAGGAATAGTCTGACCACAAAAGCTTGTTAAAATGTGGTTTCTAGGGTGGATTGCAGGTTTCGAATTTAGTCTTTCCACTGTCTGTCTGGTATTGATGCTAGCTTGTGCCTCTGTGTTAATCTTGAATTTCAAGCTGAACTGGTTGGCAATTATTAATTTAGCATATGGCTGGTCATCAGCTTTATCCATCATTAGTTGATAGATGAATAGTTTGTCAGTTTGTTGAGCTTCAGAACTGATTATGTTAGCAGTCTTTTTGCTACCATGACAGACATATGAAAAATGGTGAAGTTTCTGCAGGTACTACAGACCTTCCCTTATGCACAGCACAGGTGCTTCTATGAATACTCTCCAACACAGAAGCAACATTCATGGTTTTCAATTTGGTCATGATTATATTTCCACAGTCTATTTTGATTCTTCTTGATGACATCAACTTCTTGTTTTCTATGACTAGTTGATTTTGTTGACATTGTCTTAAGTTGCACCTGGTTTTCCATGTAAGTTCTTGCTATTTTGATGGCATCTGAGACGCTCAATTCAGATCCCAACTGCAGTAGTCTTTCACATATCTTCTGGGATGATGTTCCAAAGATGAGGCAATCATGAACCATTTTGTCAACAATCAAAGCTCCATATGAGCAGACAGGCAAGATTTTCAGTTCAGTTGCATATGGCTCTACAGTTTCACTTTCCCTTTGGTAACCTTGTGAACTAAAGTAGTCATCAAATTTTGCAAGGTGTACCCCAATTTTCTCTTTTTCATCAGTTGCTAACATCCATGTGCTAGACAATTCATGACCTTTTTTCCAAGCCAAATTAGCAGATTTGCACACTTAATTTTTTCATTTTTTACACTCAATGGTCTATCACACATAAGATTGACTTTTTAGCATCACTTTTAAATCTTGTCCATGCCTCTTTTATAGATTGTCTGATTCACAATTCAGCTCAGGATATGTGACAGTGGTATCAATCTTCTATGCTGACACCATATAACAATTTGTCTCTTCAAGCATATAGTTAAAAGACCTAGGTTACAAAACCTGAAATTATACTATCATAAGCAAAGCACAAGCAATACACAATGGCAAGCATAGCAATATCACAAGCAATATATAACAGCACAACTACACAAATGCAAACAGGCAAATATGGAATATTACAAAACTACACTGAATAAACTCTATTATGTGAAGCATTTTTCTGTAAAAGTTACCCTGTTACTTAAAGAGCAGCATTTACATGGGTGCCCATAAGGACGGACATGAGGGCACCAGCCCCCCTGGCTGAATGATGCTGCCTATATTTGTATTTTTTTTTATTTTTTTTGTTTTCTATTTTACAACAAGATTCCAGTGCCATGCCAGTAAAGGAAGGGCAGCAGTAACAGGAGAAAAAAAATAGCATAAGTGGCATGTTGCTGATGCAATCATTATTAACAGCAAACATTTATGTTTTGATCAGTCTCTCTCAAATCTCATCTTTAATTTATACCAGATTTGAGCCTATTCACAAGTTACAAACATTGCATGATGCTGGTCTTCTTTATTATTCATAAAGAGAAGTAGAAATCTGGTAGAAAGAAAATGGATATGGCGTTTCAGAACCCCTAAGAATTCTGAACAGAATTATCATAATTAGTAGTGTTTTTTTTTCATCAAGCAACAGTCACCATCAAGAAGAACTGCCACCATTTACATCACAGCTGGGCTGGAAGGAAAATATTTCCTCTTAGCTTTCAAACCATCAAGCATCCAGAATTGGTTTGATAATGAAGATCTGTGCTCTTAAATACAGACCAGCCAAATGGTTTTTAGCCCATGAAGCAGGTGGCAAATTACAAAGCTCCTAAGAATTTCTAACTCTAGCCCCACCCCTACCTGCACTGCCATCCTCTCATCCAATGCTTTTAGTAAGCCATTGTGAAATAGGATAGCCACAATGAACAAGTACAACCACGCCCATAACCACCAGAAAACAAAATACTTCAAGGAAGAAAGGAGTGCAGAACAAAGTTGCTCACTGATACATTAGTGAAAGCCAAGATTGAAGCTGCCTTTGCTACAAGGAAGGCAAAGAAGAGGTGGGGAGGAAAAAATTGAAGCTACAAAAGCAAGAAAAACAAAGAAGCAGGCTGTGAAAAGATATGGTGAGAAGACAGAACTGATGGTAAAAATGAAACTGAGAAGGTTCAGACAGCAACTGTTGATGACAACTCAGACAGTGAAAAGGAATGTGAACTTAGTTTTGATTTGGATCACAGTTAACAACTTTGTAAAAGTCATTTATAAGGGCCATTAGAGAAAAGGTAAATCCTACTGCAGAGGTCAGTGTGAAGACTATAATTGGTGGAAGAGGTAATGAGTGAAAGTAACTGGAATAGCCAGATCATATCTACTACATGAAAGAGGAATTATGGTAAAAACTCCTAGTACTTGGACAGTGTGTGATCTTGGACGAATATTTTGACTAAATCGTATCTTCCCTTACAAGGGCAGCAGGTTCTTAATCTTTGACCTGATGCAGATAGTTTGGATTGACTGACTACAATCTTATAGCCAAGTCTACTTAAATATCATTACTCTTTTTCACAACACATATGTGTGATTAAATCTGTCCATGATTGAGCTATAAGATTATTCAAACTATAAGATTGTCCAAGATTTGGTGGTAGCCTATTTTCTGAGATTAGAATCAATTTATAATTACAACTAGGCCTCTACTTTTAACTGTCTGTACAAATTAGGTACCATTGTATAAGGGTGAAATGTTCAAACAGATGAAATACTTATTAAGAAAATTTAGACAGATTTAGTAGAGAAAAAATAATTTTCCGGCTGGGATAATAGATATAACTATTGAGATAGTGATTAGGGACACCAAAATTTGTAGTTTCCATCCCATTCATTTCTGTTAATGTCTGAAATAGGTCCCTGTCCTGTAATTAGACACCTCCTAGATATTACACCTCTAGTAGTTTTATGACAAATAAGGAAACACATCTAATTGTCCTTGATGTCAAATTAAGAACTTAACAATTGAAAACTTGAGAATTCACAGAATCTACTATTTCAAGTAACATTGCTATGTCACTGAATCAAAACCTTGGTATTTATAAAAACCTGCCTATGGCAAGGACTCAAGAAATTTTGATTCTTTGGCATACCAATGTGTCTTGAAATACAGAGGTCCTTAAATCTCAAGTTCCTACCTGGAATTTAATCTGGCATCTGTTCAAAAAAACAATTGTTTATTCAATGGATGTGTCACAAGAACTAGTGCTGAATGAAAGCTTACCCTGGAAACACAAGGAATTCTAGCAAACTATTTGTGAGCACACTTTTTTGTTTAACTTTGAAAATCACACTTGACTTCTAAGCAGGAAATTCAAAATCCTTAACCACACAAGAAAAGAAAAGCTCTAACATTGTAAAAGATACAATATTAAATGGCTCAAGTGAATTTGGAGTCAATGGGATGCTACTGCCTTGACCAGTGGTGGCATGCCAACAGCATTACAACATTTTGGCAGCAGTTGACTGGATCTCTTGTTGGCAGAGTTCAATGCATGTGCCAGCCAGGCACTAGGGTCTACAAAAAACATTGGAAGTGCCAATAAGACCAGGTAAGCTGCCTCCCTAAAATTAAACTTATGGGCACCTATGAGCATTTGTGAGGGGTGTTAGCCCTTTTAATACTTTAGGTGGCATGACCCTAATTTTGGTATTTTGGTATAAAAAAAGGTTAAATTTAAAAATGATGTTTTTTCTTAGCAAAGGACTAAAAACAGGGCTATTGAGATGGAATCAGGTTAAAAAAAAGAAAAAATCTTGTTTTGTAGCAATAAGACTTGGAATAAACAGAAATTGTTCTATAAGGCAAGAGCCATTCAAAGATGGGAACTGGGGCAGCTGCCCTGGGTGCCATGGCAGGGGGTTGGGTTGCCATAGCTAGGGGGCTATGGCCCCCTAGCTATGCAGGAAATATTTCAATCTATTCCCACTTTGGGTAAAATTGTAGTTAATTGATTTCTTGCTATCTTGGAAAGGGTTTAGGTTAGGAAAATGAAACTTTCAGGGATGGGTCTACAGGCTAAAGTATGTCCTGGGAAGGTATTTTGAAGTACCAACCTCCACTCCTTCTCCCTCTAAAGGGCCCTGACCTTTGATGACCTTTACAAATATGTGTGTTATAAAAGTGAAACCTTGCAAAATAGATCTTTTGCTTAATTAAAATACAATAAAATTGCTTTCAGCTTCATAACTTTGCTCAATCCCATTTTATAAGGTTTTAAAGATATGCAAATACATTTCCTAAATTTTGAAAAAAAAAACATTGATATGGCTCAAAATTCTACTCAAATAACAGGAATTGCATTTTCAGAACTAAAGGCAGAGAAAAAGAAACTAGTAACTGAAAATTAAGGTAAAATGTTGTTTTGTCAAAATTTCATTAGGTATAGACCTGTCATGTAGACAAATTTAAGGGCCCTCTAGAGGGAGAAGGAGTGGAGGTGGGTACATTAAAATACCTGCCCAGGACATACTTTGGCCTGTAGACCCATCCCTGAAAGTTTCATTTTCCTAACCTAAACCCTTTCTGACATAGCAAGAAGTCAATTAACTAGAATTTTACCCCACTTTGATTTAGCTTTTTTTTCTTATAGGCCTATTTGAGTTGGGAAGATGTAATAAATTTTCTAAGGAACCACCAATAGAAGCCTAGTAATGGCTCTCTATAGGGCTAGGCTATATGAGGGGGGATATCTTTATCTATTTATCTTTAATGCTTAAGACCTACTGCTTAAACACATGGGCAATTGGAATGGGACAAAAAAGCATTTCTGATAATTCCTCAAAAAAGATACCAAACTGATAGCCTATGCATTTCCTTTATTTTAAACTAGCTAGGCCTATGCAATTCTTAGTTTGAATGTTTTAAAAGTCAAGTGGTAAATAAAACACCTGCAATTACCCATTAAATAAATTTTATGAACTACTAAAAGCTTTTCAATAGGACAATAGGCAATAAAAGTATAGTCTAAGGAGTAGCATTGACCATCACAGCACTGACCATTATATTTGGAAAGAAATAGTACCATTCTTTTATTATTATACTACTACCTTCTCAGGAATGGTAAGCATTCAGGATTCATAAAAGCTCACCTTTCATAAAGCTTGTCAGTTATATAATCTTTGCCACATTTCCTTTTTCCTGAGAATACAAAAATTGCCGCTGGTTTCATGTCCTGTATTTTTAAATATTTGGTCTTTTCAGTGTTGTCAACTCAAATGCATCCTAGGCTCTTCTTATAATATCGAAAATTCGAAGTGATTCGAATATATCTCGTGAAAATCATGCCAAAAATAATTTGAAAGATGATGGAGGTTGTTTGGGAAAATCTTCAGTCCAAATATTGATAATTTCATGAATTTATCTATATATTCTACTATTCTTTTGTTTACCAAGGTCTCAACGGTTGTCCCTTTAACTATCTAAAGTTAATGAAAGGAAAAAACTTAGAGAATGAATTCTGATCCTAAAATACAGTGTTTTGGGACGATTGGGAGTGGCTTCTTTTTTTCTTCAAAAACCTGTTAAAAAGTACACTATAAGACATAAGTTGGTACACCCTTACCCTTGCTAATGTCCACAGCCAGTCATCCAGCAAGGCCCGTCAATGACTACTTCTAGTTCCTCAGTGAGGAATACACTACATATCCACTACAAAAGCAAATACACTACAAAAATACTACAATACACTACATACACTACAGTTGGTATTGACTGCTATTTCTAATTATTATCTTAAAAAATATTCAAATAACTTTTGAAAAATCAGTACTAAAATCTATAAAATAAAATCATTGACAAGCTAAAATCCAAATAAGATAACATAAAAAAAATAGATGGAATCTAAAGAACACAAATTAATATGAATAATCACCTCAGGTTTATATAAATATTTACTATATATATATATATATATATATATATATATATATATATATATATATATATATATATATATATATATATATATATATATATATATATACATTTATATATGTATATATTACTATGTATGAAAATGTGAAACATTAAACGAACAGCTATTGAAATAATCCATCAGGCCAAACTTAGAAGAAAAAATTATCATAGATGAACAACGCAGGAACTAACGTTTATAGAATTCAAGAATCATTTTTTTCTTTTTCAGGTCCTATAATAGGGGTCCAAGCCCCCAGTATAAATCTATTTTAATGCATTAGGTGTCCTTGACAAGGGAGCTTACGATACATATTTCAAAGCACTTGATTTCCGGCCAAATTTTGAACCAGCCTTAATTTTTCCAGAACCAGTGTGTTACCTTGTTTTCTTGTACATTGCAGTACCCATTGCAAAAGGACAAGGATTTAAGTTTCAAGGCAAGCGAAAAGAAAAGTGTTTTGGTCATATTGGACTAGTTTTTTTGTAGGGGGATTATTTTTTTTCAGTGCGTTATGTTTCATTGGCCAAAAGACTGAAGGTCAGAAAATTTAAAGCGATCAGAGACAAAACTATTTTTGGCATATTTATGTGCCTCCTACACGAAAATCCGACATATCATTGGTCCAAAGAACAATAGCCAAAAATGTAATCCTTGGTTAAATTAAAATGCCAAGATCAAACAGTCAAGATAAAACATACCCATGCCTACAACAACAAAATATCTGAATGATGGGGAATTTGTATAATTTAAGCCCCTTTTTCCTGGTGCTGAAAATTTTATGTCATCCACAGAGGCGTACTTCTTAAATCATTCAGTAGGCACAAATTTCGTGGGATGTAAGCTGACTGACAGGGAATTGCAAGGGATTGCAAGGGATGAAGGGTTCCATATCTGTGCTGATTGGGCTACCTTTTTATTTGTTCGTAACATATTTGAGGCCAGTAAAAGTATTTCTTATAAAAGAGTATTACTTTACTTAGTAAAGTGTTTCTAATGCAAACAAAGATCCAAGTTGTTCTTAAATATACTAGACACAAATTGAGGGTATTCTGCTTTGAGTTGAATTATCGCCAATTAGCTTGTACATGCAGCATAGTAAAAACAAAAACAGCATAAATTGTTTTTGGTTTTATGTTTTTGGTGAGAGTGTGATACCACTCTAGCTTGCATACATCAAGCATTTTTATAATTAGCAACGTTGAGTGTGTATCAAACGTTGCTGCAACACTTTATGTTGCACAAGAAACGTATGTCTAGTTTTTCACTGATTCTTTTATCAGTTTGCAAAGTAATTAATTAAACAAAATGTTTTCCCGAAACAGAAGTTCACCGAAGAGAAAGTAAGGGGCTACATTAAACCAAATATGAGAAAAGATAAAGTTATATTTTAATTCAAACTCAAAGCAGGCAGAAAATTACCAGAAACAAAAAGCCTGCCAAAAATCAGTGTAATTTGCGTTTTGCTGATTTCTTTTATATATTTATTTTGGGCAGTATGCTATTATTTGTCCCAACGTCAGTAACACAACACAGAAATAAATATTTTACGGCTAATCAAAGTTTGAAAATAAGAGAGGTGTTACCTGTCCCTTCCCCCCTCAAATCACTAAACGGCTTGAATCTCATTTACATTCACTGAAAACTATTCGTACTTTGAATAGTGTGATTTTTTTCTTAAAACATCAGCAACAAAAGAAAACAAATCTCTAAAATAAATAAAACTGCAGAAAAAAAACTAAAGAAAGTACACATACTGTTTAATATATTAAAATATATCATTCCTAGAGGTCGCTGTATTTTTATTTTATTAATTTGATAAGAGAAAAAGTTTAACTAATTTAAGTAACTTATGGAGGGGGCAAGTTACTCATCTTCTTATCAGAGCCAATAATAAGCAGGAAGTGATATAAACTAATTGATCGAGGTGTATGCCCTTAGGAAAAAAGGGGTTCTATCAATCTTGGGGGACTTATTGCAAAACATATGGTAGCGATTTGTTAGAAAAGTACGCAGGTAACACTTTGTATAATGACCCCTCTGTAACCTCTCTCTCAGTAAACTCTTTGATAAAAAGGTCTCAATACCCCCCAGGTACGGAACTATTCTAGGATCCTCAATATGTATAATCGGAAAACCAAAGCGGACGCGTAATCCCTCCAGTAGTACATCAATTTTAACCAGAATAATAAGATACTTAATATGTCTCACTCAGACTCCCCCCATCATTTACTGTTCAGCAGACAGGCATGTGAGTTTTCTCCCCTCTTAGGCTTAAAATTACAATGCAAAAACCTTGGTCAAGTGGGACACAAGAGTGGTGACGTTCAGCGACACATGCACCTTCTATGACCTCACTGGTGGGGATTCTGATCTGCCTGAAACTTACAGGGCAGCTCATTGGAACCATGGGGATAGAAAATACGAATTTTCAGAGGTGTAGGCAACTTCAAAGCCCCATCTACATTCCTCGCAACAGTGTCTAGACTTGCGTCAGTTTGGTATGCAAGTGCCAAAGTCAAAGTTACTTTACACAAGAAAGTCTAGACGACTGACATTTACGGTAGAGGCACTAGTAAGCTTCAAATGCTCCTAGTTCGGAAACAAATCTTCTATCACGGAGAGTACATTGTTACAGAAGAAGTTTAAAACATATTTTTTTTTTTTACTGGGTGGGGGTCAGATACTTCTGCGAAATGCCTTTTCTTGACCTGTCATATATATACATATATATATATATATATATATATATATATATATATATATATATATATATATATATATATATATATATATATATATATATATTGTAGTTTCAATCTCTATATTGGATTGTTACCCATAACTAAAGTATAGCGCGCCTTCATTTGAAGGGGAGAAGGGTTCCATACCTGTGCTGATCTGGGCTACCTTTTTATTTGTTTGCGACATATTTGAGGCCACGAGAATTTGTCTTCATGAAAGTGGTTACGCAGTTATTATAAAAAAAAAAAAAAAAAAAAAAAAAAAAAACAGTGCAAAGTAATGACACAGCCTCGCAAATATTAGTAAAGTATTTCTAATACAAACATAGATCAAAATTCTTCTTAAATATACTAGACGCAAATTATGGGTGTTCTGCTTTGAGTCGAGTTAGCGCCAGTTAGCTTGTAAATGCTCCATAGTAAAAAAACAACATAAATTGGTTTTATATTTTTAGTGAGTGCGATACCGTGCTAGCTTGCACACATCACGCGTTTTTAAAATTAGCAACGTTGATTTGGTATTGAACGTTGCTGCAACACTTTATGTTGCACAAGAAACGCATGTCTAGTTTTTCTTTGGTTTTCACTGACTCTTTTAACAATTTTCAAAGTAATTAATTAAACCAAGCTTTTTTCCGAAACAGAAGTTCTCCAAAGAAAAAGTAAGGAGCAACAATAAACCAAACATGAGTAACGGTAAAGTTATATTTTAAATCAAAGTTGAAGCAGACAGAAAATTACCACAAACAGGAGTAGGGCTGACGTCCTCTAAGTATGCCAAAAACCAGTGTCATTTCTGTTTTGCTGATTTTCTTTTTCTTTTTAATATTTATTTTGGACAGTATGCTATTATTTGTCACAACATCAACAAAATAACACAGTGAAAAATATTTTAAGGCTAACCAAAGTTTGAAAATAGGAGCGGCGCTACCTTTCCAATCCTTCCTCAAATCTCTAAATGGCTTAAATCTAGTTTACATTTATTGAAAACTATTCGTATTTTCAAAAGTGTGATTTTTTTATATATCAAATATCAACAACAGAAAAAAAATCCCTATGATAAATTTGTTTAATATATTGTGATATATCATTCCTAGAAGTCTCTGTAATTTTTGTCTTATTAATTTTATAAAGAGAAAACGTTTAAAACACATTTTGTTTTCAGGAAAGCACAAATAATACTTTGGCCTTTAGGAGCCACTGGAGGCATTAGCCCTACTACAAAAAAAATAACTACGATTAGTAATATTACAGAAAAAACTAACGAAAGTAGAGAGACTGTTTAATATGTTGCGTTCTTATTCCCGGAAGTCTCTGTAACATTTTATTTATTAATTTTATAAAAGAGAAAACGTTTAAAACGTATTCTGTTTTCAGGAAAGCGCCTCCCTTTAGAAGCCACTGGCGACATTAGCACTACTCCTGCTTACGGTAATTTCTGTTCGTTTTAATTTTGACTTGATTATTCAATGATGGTAATTTCTGTTCGTTTGAAGTTTAAATTGTTACGTGTTTTTATTTCTGTTCGTCTCTCTTTACTTTTCTTTGGAAATTTCTTTTCTGGAGCTTTTTTTTTCAATTCATTTCTATTCGTTTTTAATTAGCATTGCTTTTCACTTGTTATTACAAGAGATATTTGTAATTTTTCTTTTCAGTTCCTCTGCTTAATAATTAAGATTTTATCTTGCTATTTAAATTTTGGACAAACCTGATAATAACTTTTATATAAAATCTGGGATGGATGAGGAAAGGAAATATATTCAAATGGATTGAAAATATACATAATTTTTGGTCTTGGTAATAGGGGTAAAATCGCCGCGATCCACTTCCTGGCACAACTTGAATATAAATCAATAGATTGCGAGCGATTTGGTAAGGCGTTCTCAAGTATCAAAGTTTACTCGGGTACACTATAAGATAGCGCCTTTAAGTTTATTTTGATACGCATTTCGTTTCCAAATCATACTCTAGGAAATTACTGGGAATCTTGGCACAGCAAACGCTCCGTAAGAGCTCTCTCAGGATACGAATAATCACGACAAAAATGTTGGTTGTTTTCCAAGACCCCCCCCCCCCCGCCCCAAAAAAACTATCCTCTTGACTCAGAGAACGATCCCTAAAAATTTCAGGTCATTTGCACACCCAAGATTTAACTAGCCCACCTTTTGCCATTTTAAAACATAAGTTTAGATAATGGGAGCTTGCATGTTGTATGGTCCTTGCCCCAGGGGATGTACGGGTCATGTCATATCTGGAAGCATTTTTTTAGTAGAACTTAAGACTATTAAGAATAAGATAGCTATTTAAAAAATTTGATTGATTTTTTTTGCGGTTTACGGTGGACTGGGTAACAAAAGGGGGGGGGGTGCTGGTTGTCGCCCACTCATTTTTGACTCTCACAAAGGGCCCCAGGACCTTCAAATTCAAATCATATAAACCCCCCTCCAAAGTTTCAACATTACCCCTTCAAAAGTGGTTTGGAGGAAAAACAATAAACTGCAGTCACAATGATCAATACTTAGGCAGCGCTTCATACAAAAAAAAAGAATTAATTCAGTACCCTGTTTGCAGGAGATGGGAGGGGAAAATTTTCATATAATTAACTTTCTTTTCTAAATATGTACTCCCCCTCCCACTGGATTCAGACCTAGACAGCACCCTATAGACTCCTGTACAAAGATATTTGAAGTAGTGTTTCAAGAATTTTTAATAGAACCGAAAACGCGAAACCCTACAGTTTTCCCTGAGTACAGAAAAAAGAACAAAAAATTCGGGGTAACATTCTGAAAAGTGATCCATTTCATACATAAGTCCCTACAATTACACAAATCCGCATTTTAATGGAGCAGAATTGTGATTTTTGACAAATTTCTTTTATCAGAGACAAACTAGATTAAAAAAAAAAAAAGAAATTCCGATAGTAACTGCAACTAGGTTGTTTATAACATCAATTCATTTGAGCTTCAGAGCTAGCCCTACCGTGAGTATACCCCATGAATCCAATCTGGGGAATATGAACGACAGAATAATCAAAATCAAAAAAAGAATGTACAATATATTTAGGTTTTGAACAGAGGCTTTTGATGGCAAATCAGAAATACAACTTTTTTGATTTCGGTAATGTACATAGTCTTTGCAACATTTTCCTATATTTAACAGTCAATTATTTTATTATTTTATTCAAATCATTATTAAACATAAAATAAGTAAATATTTTCTAAAGAAAAATATAATCAGAAATACAATATATCGAATCAGTAAAATCCACTATCGACAAAAACGGACAATATTCAGGGCGTTCCAAGTTTAACAAGAGCTGCAATTGAGTAACTCTTCCCTACTCTCACCCCAGTAGCAACTAATAACTCTACCATATCTTACACTTAACACGAGGAATATATCCACGTTAGTGATAGTAAAAACTACAGCAATCAAAATAAGAAAGAAAAAACAGCAAAAAACAAAACAAGCAAAAGCTGCAGCGATACATCTCATCAGAATATAATTACTAAATCTACGTCGACTGGCTTATATCTCTGGTTATCTTTTCAACAGGAGTGTATGTAAAAATACAACTTAGTCGAGCTAACATGCTTTTTTCCGAGGATTGTTTTTTTCAGTTGACAAAAAATTTAAGAGAGAAAAAACAGGTTTAATTTAAATGAAAGTGTGGAACAAAAACACTGTAAAACAACAACAAAACTAAATAATAAAAGAACCTGAATATTTCGGCTCCGAAAAATTCGAATTTTTTGTATTATTTAAAGTTTTTTTTCGTGAATTTGTTCCACTGCTTTACTTAAATTAAACCCATTTTTTTCTCTTTTAATCTTATGTAAATGGAAAAGCAACGTGGTCTAGGAAATTATTTTCATTTAACAGTTAGTTGGGATCTTCTGAAATTGTCAAAAGCTGCTCTTAGTTAAAACTGGAACACCGTGATCAGAACAATACATAAACATTTACACTATCTTTACTAATCCGACAATAACCAAAAGATAAGCATTAAGACAAGACTCAAGTGACAAGAACGTAAGTGAGTTAACTGGTTTTTTAAATAGGACTCCAATGAGTTTAAAATCCCTGTCGAAGACAGAAGTTTGTTTTCGTAAATTTAAGATATTTAACACGCACAAAAAAAATTGGTAACAAAGAGCAGACTAAATATACATATTTGCTATCGTCACTTAGTAGTTAATACTTCCTACATAAATAGGAATAGGCTGTAAAATCAACTCATTGGCATGTTTTGTATAGCAAATTTCTAACATTTGTAATTCATTTTAACTGCACAAAACTAATATCATGTAAGTATGTCAAAAAACATCTTCTCTTTCAGCTATAGTATTTATAGAAAGACTCAATTCATTGTTTTAAATTTCAACTAAGAACACCAGTACTGTTTCGGCCATAGCATCATAAGCCTTGTTATTTTTTTTAATTCCTCACGAGAGCTATTTTAGATAACGACGGTATCTAAAGGTCATTCAAAATGTTAAATAGCAACAACTCAGCTTCTTATATGCCGATGTTAACTACTACTACTAATAACAACTTAACGCAGCACCAGACCACGTAAGGTCGACACAGCTACGTACGCTCCTCCTCCATCCCAATTTGTCCAAAGCCTCCCTCTTTGCACCCTCCCAGGAGGTTCCCATTTTCTTCAATCTACCTTTACGACATCCTTCATCCAAACATGGGGCGACCAGCTTTCCGTTTAGCCCTAGATGGTTGGCCAAAAAGGACATTCTTCGGCACTTCGGCAATCTGTCATCCTTAATCCGCAGAACGTACCCAAGTCGATGTTAAATTAGATGTATAAACAGACTGATGTTAAAGTAGAGCTAAGTTAAAGTACCAAAGCTGAGATTTTCTTCAGTTTATATGTTCTTTTATGTCAAATAGTCCTAGAGCACATGTTCACCCTAAGAGGGAGTCAGGATATTGTTTTAGGATGGGGAGGTAGGGGTATGATCCTTGAAAATACAACAGTTTTACGTTGACAATATCTGGATTTTTATAGAAAAAATTCACGCAATTTTATTGGTTGATTTTTAGGAAGAATTAAACCCAACCGAATATGGATGGATTCATAGAAAGTACTAGCAAGGTTTTGCAGAAAATAAGAAAATGTTCAGATTTTCAATGCCTTTATCACAGTTACGAGAAATCGGCCATAATCGTATTACTGATAAAGCTTAACAATTTTTTGTTGTTTACAACTATAAATATAAGAACCTAAACTCCTAACTGTTCTCAAGTAGTATGAGTATGTCAATATTACAACAACTATTATTCAGTTATGTACATACTAATCTTAAAATTCACTGATGCAAAAAAACCTTTTCTTTTCATGTGCTGCTACATCAATAGAAGAAGAAAAAAAAATCAGTCACTAAAACTAAGATCTGACAGAAGACAGTAAGTTATGTCAAGTGAAATAGACGAAGCAACATTGCTACGGGATTGCCAATTGGTTTGTCTGAGCTTGCTATGTCAATTGGTTTAAAAACTTCAAGGGTACATATTACTAGTCCATAAACAAGAAGATCTTATTTATTTAAACGCAATTACATTGACCCGAAGAAAGGACTGTTAAAAACTGATCCAAAACAGGAGCGAACTGAATATTCTTTTCCCACACTAGACAAGGCGAACTCCGACTCCCAAAACAAACTTAAATTCTTCTCAAAACTAAGCTGAAGAAACTTAATTATATTGACAATGAAGTGAAGAAAACGTACAAACATAGAAATGATCACAAAAAAATTAAAGTAATTAACAAATTCTATACGGGTTCTGGTATTGAGTGGTCAGAAACTTTGAAAACGGACTTTTTTTTTTACTTTGTGACGAATTTTTACTGCAAACTTTCGACTAAAATCATAGATTAGTTAACATAGATATGTCTGATATGCCAAAAAGCACTAGACATTACAGCCTATTTAGTGGAAGGCTATTTGGCCGAATGACCTTTAAGTTATAACATCTGTTGAATTTAGAAATGCTTATTTTGTATTTATGAGTCGATCCAGCTCCAAATCCACACCTGGAGAAATCTGGGGGAAAAACACAGGAAGCGTCGGATGATTTGCCAGCAACCACGGAATATACTCCCAGCCGAAGGCAGATAATCAGGAGATCAGTACCTGCGTTACGCGGAATATTGGTCAGCATGCGATAGAGTTTTTTTTTTTTAAGTTTAAGCATTTTCATATCTGCACTTCCGATAACTTTTATCCTGTATGTGTGAATGAATTGCTCTCCCTTAGTGGTTAAATTATCACCTATAACAAGCTAAAAGACTATATAATTTAATCTAAAATAATTCTACCCTATACATGCGTATCATCACCACCGAACTTGAGGCTTATATTTGTCTTTGATACTAAGTCGTTTGATCGATTCATATCCTAGAATTATCGAGAAGCTGAACACCAAGGAGGAGACCATCCGAGCAGATAAACCCTTTTTGAACATTCCCATTTTTTCTTCGGACCAAAGAATGGCGAATGTCTGCGGGATAGAGTCTAGTCTTTGCACCTGAAAATGGAACAAGAACATAAAAATGACAAAAAAAAAGAAAAAGAAAAGGAAAGTAATTCCAAAAAAAAACTAATGGCCAGGAACAAAATAACCAAAGCGCCACAGAGAGTTTCAGCTATATTGATTGTGGGTGCGATTCAAAAATTAACTGTCATTAGCGGTGTTTTATTATTTGTTGCTGTTTGCGTCCCAAGACAAAAGATAGCACAAAATTATAAGCAAATTGAATTAGCCTACTATGAGTGAATAGCACAGTACGATATTAGCACCTTTAAAGTAGCCTATTATAAAGAAATAAGGGGCTAAATTTATTGCTATCTGTCATTTTAGACTGAAGATAGAGGTAGAATGAAAAAGTATTAGCTTACATACAAGGCGCGCATCTTAAAAGCAATAGCATTGATTTATGTTTGAAAATGGAGAATAAAGTTGGCTTGACGAAGAAGCAGCGTATTTTGAGAGCTTCTTTCAGGAGCTTATCATCATTAAATAGAAATCTTAGGATTTAGGTATTTAATGAACGGTGATGAAACAAACTAAGACACAGAACCCACAAAACTTCAGGAAGTCTAGGCAACACAAGTCTAGTTCATATTTGCTCTAGATTACTAATCCTTATTCCAGTATCCATATCTATTATTCACGAGACTCTTTTTTGATTGGTTCTTTTAATAACACCTTACGAATACACTTTGAAGGAAAGGTACCACAGGCCTTACCTACTAGAATGAAAATAAAATTTCAAGGGCTGAATACAAACAGTGTTTTTTAAGGTACCAAAAATCCCAAGATCACTTACACGAGTCAATTTTGCAAAAATAGTCTTATGCGGCCTGCCTATGTTTGAAATCATCTAATTCTCAAAACAAATATTTGGTGCTTCTCTTAGTTATTCATTTTCAAGCATATTTATATGGGAATTTAGTGTTTCTCATATCCTGAAATCTTTAGATGACATGATAACCAAAAGTTGACAATTTTTTAATAAGATTACTGATATTAACATCTTAAGTAGTAGATAAACCAATATTAAGTTTTCAACCAATGATTATAATCCACAAAACAAAACCTTACATGGAAAGCAAGGTTCCCATTCGAGAAATTAAAATTAGAGCTTTTTTGTCTTATAGTTTTTGAAAAAAAACTGGAGTTTTCATAAGCATTAGATCTTTTGGGTGAATCCATTCTAATTTTTTTATTAAGAATGCCAGCTTATCAACGTTTTTAAAAATAATTTAAAACTAAAATTTAAAGAGAAAAATATTATTTTCTTGTTTTTAATGTAATTATGTTCAAAGGTTTATATATCTTTACCCTCACTTGCCATTAAACATATCAAATCCTATAATAGTACTGTTCATGCTACTTGTCATCTTATTATGTAAAAAACCAAAATAAGTCTACTTTCATTTACAAATTTCTAACATTTTTTTAAACTGAAGACATTCCCTAAAACGAATAAACAGCGATTAAACATTACTAATTTGTCAAACTCAGTTTGCATCACTTTTTCTATAGCCCATTGATCTGCACTATCTCTGTACCTAATTATCAACATACGGATGTTTGCCTTTTTTAAAAATTTCTACACTTCCGGCACATCTCTAAATTAAAAAAAAAACAATCATTTAAGCCAAATGGATAGACAAAATCAATATTATGCATCCAAACACCTTCCAAGTTTCATATTTTTTTAATTATAAATTTATATGATTCAATACAAGGTTTACTAAAACCGTAGCCGTATCAGCATATAATAGCAGCCATATTCCGATATGGTCCCGTAACACCGTACTGAAACAAAATTACTGAGTTCTCGACTCGATCATACGGCTGGATAATTTATATGTAAAATTGTCGTCAAAAGCGGTTTGCCACCCTTGGAGTGAATTACTTTTTTGAAAAGTCTAGTTTATTCGTGTTTTTATTTTGAATGTATTTGTCCTATTTTTGAATGTATCGTTTTTCTTTTTTTTTGATACTCCATCGCCATGCCTTGTTTTATCGATGGGTTATAAAATATATTCATTCATTCATTCATTATTATAGGCCTAACACTCATTAAGAAAGCTATTTGTTTTATTATAAGCAATAATACTTTTGCTTCTTTGAAAAATGGTTATAAATACTCTGAGAGGTTCCACCTTATATATAAGACTACCCGAGAGAATGCATTTAACTGTTTCTTTAGTCCATACAAAAACTGATATGAGCGTGAAATAAGGAAGTCCCTTAAACAATTGCCTCAAATGAAGGTAAAAAAACACACTACTTGGCCTTGAAATTTCAGCAATTTTTATGGTCAAGATATATCCTGACAAGCAGTAGCGAGTGCATGGACCCTCAAAACACAGGGGAGGGTCAGCAAGATATCCACCTCCTTTGAGGCCCATTATCACTGAGATTTTACTAATACCGAGATTCAGCCAGCACCAATTGAGCCAATCCGAATTTTCATATAATTTTAATGCCAATAAGAAAATTCTACCAAAAATCTGATTGGCTCTTGATTGGATCTGATTAGTAAGATATCATCATGAATCAGGCTTTGGGAGGACAAAACCTAAAAACAAAGAACAGAAAGTGGTAAAAATTGTAATAAATATCACACTTGTTAGCCAAAATATCTAGCGTAGAACTTCATCGAAGGAAAAATTTGTCCTAAGACCTTCTCCCTCCCCCATCGAAAGGAAAACTAAACTTTTTTTTATTCCAGGATTTTCTACGTAATCTCTGGTACCCTCTTGAGAGGGTAAACCAAAAGTAATACTCAGTGATTGCGCATTTAATGTCGAGGCAAAATATTTGGCAATATCAGTAAACTGAGCTACAAACACATTTTGGGAAAATTAAAATTTTCAGACAATCTGTATTCTTTTTTAGATATATAGAATTCTTTTATTAAGAAGGGTATCGACCATTTTCATCACAACATTATCTTATTTGTATTGCCTACCACTTTGCAGCAGTTTTTGTGAGTGCTAGCAAGTAATTCATTGATGTCATCTACATTTGGTCATTTAAAAATTAGATGGCAATACTGTCTATAAAAATATTAAAATTATCCCAACATGGTAATTACCTTTACTGAATTTTAGTAGAGAGACCTTATTTTACCGCCAGTAGTAAATTTTGGCAATCGAGATATTATATTCAGATAAACCTAATACAAAAAACTCACGGCTCTTGATAAACCTCAAAGATGCACTGAATGATAATTTAAAAGTGCAATTTCTGCCCAAATCGAAAGTTTTTTGGACCTTCTTTACGAATAATACTAAGGGATGTTCAACATAATGACCATTCGCTGGTATAGTCTACGTATGTGAAAACTAAATTATAGGCCTACAAGCACTTGAAAAAAAAATAGTATTTATAACACTTGTAAAAAATATTGCTATAAGCAATTATTCAGAAACAACCAAATACTATATTTGTACGTTCAAAATTTTCATACCAGACTATGATTAAATACCGTAGAATGTTTGGAATTTTTATAACTAGCAGTTTTGAAATAGGCTCTGCAATTTTCAAACAGCAACAAATTAAAAAAAAGTACCTGCAATCTGGCACGAACTATATCAATAGGGTTGATTAAGACGGTAGTAGTCAAACCTCCAAGCATAGCAGCCATTACTTGTTGCATCATTAGAGGAACACCAAACGGTAGAATAATATGTAACTGATCTGAAAAATTTATACCCTTTATTTTTGCTTGTATTCAAATGTTACGCATACTGACTGAATATTTCATTATGATCAACTGAATGTACTTGAATAAGGACACAACAAGAAGCTTTTTTTTACGAACACACTGGAAAATTATTAGTCTCAAAAGCAAATATTCTTTCAAATCGCAATAGCTGTATGGTTATTCAATGGTAACATAATTTTATTGTCAGGATCAAGGGTTTGCGCTCTGTCACAGCTATGACGCTCAGATCCGATCAATCATCAGTTATACCCCCCCTCCCCTGTCTACAGTTCTGCCTGTGATGTGCAAGGTAAAACGTAACACACCTTATATATTTAAAAAACAAAACTAAAAAAAGAAAACACCAGAAAAACAAACAAAAAAAAACTAAAAAAGAAAAAAAAAAAAAAAAAAACAAAAAAAACTAAAAAACAGAAAACACCAGAAAAACTAAAAAAAAAACTATACGCAGTTAAAAATTAGCACCTTGCATTCGTGTTGCTGGGGCACGCAGCGCCATAGCAACGCGTAGCAGGGGTCAGTCCGCGTGCCGACTGACTAGTAATTACTATATAATGATACGAAAACGTCAAATTATATCTGTTTCATCGCTATTTTCATTATTTTTATAGGCAGAAAGAAGGACTTACTAAATTCAAATAGAATATCTTAAAGAAGAGACATCATCAACTGATTACAAGTATGGAAAAATATGTCTTGACTCAGAGTTTCATCCGCAGATCACCCACCCCCTTGCAGAGGAGCATTGGAGATCATTCATGGCACCAGACTGACAAAACAAAGGATTTTTAAACCCGAGTTCATTGATGAAAAAGTTTAAAAATATTTCAACGACTGGATATAACAAATTTATGCCAATCTAAAATCGAATGAAAATTAATTTAAAAAAGAATGTTTCAATTTTTTTTTCAAGAAAAAAAGTAAAGGGCCATACTAATACCAAAAACGAAAGACATAAAGTAATAATAAAAATCAAGACTTAAAATTAACTGAAATTAATATGGATTAAAAATGAAACCAAAATTAGTAGACCTAAAATGAATTTAGTCAAATGTAAAACAAAGAGACATGAACATAAATAAGAGTAAGGCTACTGCCCGTCTAAACCCTCTAATGCCACGATTCTCAACGTGGGGTACAGGCCCCACCGGTGGGGTATGGCAATATTCTGGTGGGTCATGGGCAGAACATGCAGCCTTTAGCTGACTATACCTTAGAGCTTTAGTTTTGAAAAAACAACATAATTCATATGAATGACGACACATTTTTAAGATATACATTATGATATACACATTTATGATGACGATGCATTTAAAGAAAAAAAGATACTCAATTCATTCGTGTATGACATTCATTGAATAAAAGGTGTTTAATGCACAATCTATATTATATTAGCATAAAATATGCATATAAAACGACCTAAAAAATATCAAGTTGGTGTACAAAATTATAATGGCATTTTAAGCTTCCTTCAGGTGAGTACATATAAATTTTGAAAAAATTTTATAACACGTAGGGGCACCAGGATTTTAGAAATGCCTTCATGGGGCATGGCCCAAAATCGATTGGGAACCACAGCTCAAAAGGCAAGAATGTCATTTGCGCTTTACTGAAAACAAAATACATTTTAAATATTTGCTCTTTTATCATTACAATATTGAACAATCAAAAATTACTGGGACTTCCAGGAATTAGTATCATTATATTCTAAAGCACCAATCTACTTTCCTTAATCTGACTAGTATATTTAACCCATAATTTCTTCGTTTTATACACATTCCTTTCACATATATAGCAAATCAATTGTTAAATCATTTATAGGCTCGTCAATTCAAAATAAAACTTCAATAAACTAAAAAGATTGCTTCAAAAAGTGGGCTACCAATGCTCATTAAAAAACAATAAGAAATTAGACATGCATTTTCTATATGCTTATGCTCAGAATGCTATATGTCCAGGATTAAAAGGAACAGTTTTGACAAATAAGTGTCCCTTTAGAATAGTTTTATTAAATTAAAAGTCAAAAGTGCAGTTATTCTAACAACTCTTTTTTTTTAATGAGGTCTAGATGCTTAGAAGTGACAACATAGGCACTTTGATGATACCCATAGTCACTAATGATTTAAGATGAACGGCGATCCCCTCAAGAAGCAAGTGCAAGTGACGTCATGCAGTATGTTTTCTATGAGATGCAAGTGCATGTTACGTAATAAGGGATGTTATTTCTACGGCTGTTATGCTTAAAAACCTGAGGGTGTGTGGGAAACCTTCAGGGGGCCCGCTAAATCAAGATTTCTATGGTTGATAAGTCATACAGAGTGTCAGAGTCCGTTTTAGTCTAGTGGGGAAGTAAAAAATAATCATGGTTCAATATTTACCGGCGAGGGCAATGCAATCTTGCCTGACATTGTAATGGATGCTTTTATTCTATTGGATATTGAAGACGCTAACAATGGCGAAATGAAACCTAGAGTCCTTATTTTGCAGAAGGAATTATAAGGCGTTGCCGGCTAACCCTAAAATGGCATGAGATGTTTGCGCAATATGTCATATCATTATGTAAATTCAAGTTGGAAGGAGAGTCATGCTTTGTAGCAAAAGTAAACATAATGCATATACAAAGATTAAAAGACGGACTAAATGTATCAGTGAAATATATTGAAGACAACAATCTGAATCAATCTATAAAAAAGGAATGAGTTTGTTACAAGTGAGATCTATTGTGAGTCTATAATCGGTAGAAAAAGTGTCAGGATTAAAAACGACTGCATTTGAGAAGCAAAAAACATTACGGGATCTAGTGACTTTTAAAAAATGTTTAATTCTCGATGATGATTTTCTATAGTAATCTTTTCAAAGGAAAATAGTTCAAGGAAAATCAAAGAATCTTTAACGATATGATGAGAAAAGATTCTCCGTATTTGGCTTGTTGCGTGAAACTTTTACATTGTGGACCAGATGCAATTACTACATTTATTGATATACTAATTAAAAGAAAAAAAATGACATTGTGATTTTGCTTTTAACCAGTACCGAGACGGCCATTTTGCAAGGCAACAACAAATAAGTCGAATAAATTTTGTGACGTCGCTCAATTACTCCTAGAAGACTTTCATTTTCCCCAGTCAGTTTCTTTTTGGAAATGAGACAGTCAAAATCGAAAAAATGTTTTACGCACGTCCATTATGCTTGCATATATTGAGCAGCTGGTCATTCCGTGAAAATTGTACTTCTGTTGATGACTATAATGAAAAGTGCAGTTTATACAATCCATGTAAATTGCAGAGAGGACATGTTGTGCAAGTTAAAGACTGTGATTCATGTTCTGAAGAGATTTATGACTCTCATACTAGAGATTTCGATGTTCCGATTGTCCCTATGATAAATATGATCATTGGGAAAATACTTACCCTGGCATGATTGCAAACACCCTAAACGTGATTTCACTTTATTTTTAAGAGACTGGTATCGTCGTGGTTTAAAATTACTTTGGGAAGAAGAACCTGGTCCATGCTTCAGTTGCTGGAGCAATAAGAGAGGCTGAATTTTACAAAATCACTGTGAAGATACAGACTACTATGATTATAAACCTACAGACTTTTATTTAGCTGTTAAAGAAAGTGATTCTTCATACGAGAATTTTGTCTGCGACATTGCTTCAGAAAAGCAAATAGAAAGACGAGGATTTTACAATATGAATCAGAATAGTATTATTGGCTTTACGACAAGATATAATAAAAATAAAGTTACATTATATTGCAAAAAATATGACCCTGACTCTGCATGCCAAGATGAACACAAGTTGAATCCTGACAAGCTACAGCCTCTCATAGTTTCCCACGAATCCCTTTACGTGGAAGAAAACAAATCTAAAGGACATCGAGTTTTGTACATACAAGTTTTATTAATAAACACATTTACAAAGACTTTTAAAGGATTTCACTCTCAGGGCTCTGAAATTTATACTATACAGGTAGGAAAGAGTATTTGCACCTAAAAATTCGTTCATTCAAGGATTATCCCTATATGTGCTAAGAAATTCATTGTAAGTATATCCACGGCATCGAAAAATAAAATAAAATAGTGCATAAAAACCACAACTTTTGGTTGATAAATCTTGTACTCGCAAGCGATTTTGAATAATGGATTTTCCAGTTTAACCAAGAAAGTTTTTAATGTGAAACGCGTAGAACGTATACGGAAGGCCAAGAGGATAACATTCTTCGGTGTTTGAAATATTCATAGCCAATGCCCTGTCTTTGCAATTGATGGGTTACTGTTAACAATGATAAGGGTATTGTTAACACTTTGAATATGGTCGAAAAAATTCGAGGGTGTACAATATGATTTATATTTGGACACGTGGGGCTCCGAATTGAAAACATTGATTTTTTCTTTTTTGTGTTCATGGTGCCAAGTCTAATAGAACACTACCATCTGGGGTTATTTCCCAATACATTTCAATTCATTTAGAGAGATTAATGCTAAACTCTCCTCCAATGGTTCGGAAAAAGTACACTCCACACTTACTGTACCGTTCGGAAAATAGTCATATGTTGAGTACTGGACAAAACCAATACAATGATGCCATAAGTTTTTACAGGCATTTCTTCGGTTATACCATTTTCAAATAAATGAATCTTGATCTGAGGATTGCACTGACAATTCATTTAAGGTCCTGTAGGATTTATCAAAGGACAAATTATAGAGTAGAATTCCATTTACTTTACAGGATAAGAAATGAAAGACCAAACATTTCAAATTTAAGTGGAGGATTTATCCAGAATCCAATTGCACTGGCACTTTTTACAAATGCCAAAGCAAGTTTTGAAGGAATATCATCATTGATAAATCATGACTCAGTATAGGTACGAGTAACCGTAGCAAAATGTCTTGGATTCGTGAGTGCATGAGGAACGGGCAATCTGATATTATTTTTACTAGCTCTTAACTTTTCAGTTGCCAAAGCAACAGAACTCGTAACTTGTTGATTCCGCACGCTAAGTATTGCCGAGGTGAAAGAGAGACTGTTACATCGGGTGCAGTGCCAAATACTTTTCGCAAAATAAAATTAGACAGAACAGGTTGTAGCTTTACATCAATCTTTACATTGGGGGGCAACCATTGAGGTACATCAAACATCTTATGATTTATTTTTCTGACCAAGTGTAAATCTTTAGTTGCCACATCCTTAAGTATATTGCTATTGTCATTATCCCTTTCATATTCATTTCCAATAGCCATACCTTTCAAAAGCTTATAGGACATTGCAGTCATGAACAAGAATTTTATATAAGTTGCATAATTAAAAAAAAAATTTGCTTGTGCTCTCCAACATTCCATTTATGTAGACACTTATTTGTCTAAACAAACTGTATAGTACACAAATTTCATTAAGTAAACCCTCGGCTGCGCTAAATTTTTCATTGTTAGATTTCTTTTAGAATCACCTGCAAATCTATAAATGTAAAAGTCAAATCTATGACATATTCCTCACTGGAATAAATTTGAAAATATACATTTTCAGAGAGCAGTTGTTGCGGATAAAATTGTTCATAGTAACCATGTTTTACACTAAAATTAAGATTTTCCGCATTGAAAAGATTTAGAGATGAGTTTACTGAGGGATAAAGTTCTTTATGCGGCAGATATGCCATCTCCAGGAAAAGAAATCCTTTTCCTTTCGAACAATTTTTCCTTTTGGATTGTTTTTGTTCTTTGACAAGAGCGATGTTTTCCACTTCCGGCCTGAGTGAGACTGATGAGAGATGTGGTCTTTCTCACCCTTTTTAAACACTTTTTAAACCCTTTCCGCTTTGTCGTGACTTCAATCGTTCGCACAGGGATCGCGCGCAAGACCTAAGATTTTGTGAAATACTTTCTTTAAAATCCTTCTCAGGACCCCGATTGTGTATTGCAGAGGTCTCAAAACCCAGGGTAACGGGTGCAATATATTTTTTAACCAGGGGTAATGCATTGCGAAACAACTTAGTAAAACCAATTGCTGAGACCGTAAGCGGACATTGACTAACAACCGCTGTAATAGTCCGTTCCATGACCCAACTGTCGTGGTCCTAGAGTATCAACATAGCAGTCAATATCAGGACAAACAAAAGTATTTTGTTCTATTAGCCATCTCACTGAATAGGTCGAAAAATGACTTGTAATCGCAAGCAAACCTTTTGTTATTACTAGAGGATCACCTAATTCACTTCTTAATGTTGACTGACAGAAATCCAAATATGAAGTGTTGACTGGAATATGTTGAAGGTATTTTATATTGTAGTGGTGAATGTGGTGGTGAATGATTTTTCGTTCAAGAGCGCGTAGAAGAGGGACAGTGGTATTACCGACTCTCGATGTCTCGACAAAGGATGCGTAAAGAAATATATAATTGTAAGATGAGAAAATGGGTGCATAGTCTGGATAGATAAAAAGATCCTTGCCACTGAAATTTTTTGCTTTGAATATACGATCTTTAAAACCAAGAACCTCGCGTAGATCCTCATTGAGGAAAACTCTTTCATTCTTAAATAGAATGGTAATAAAATTCTTCTATATTCTGTTGAATAGCTGAATGTAAGCCACCCTTTTTGAGTCACAGGCTTTTGTCGATAACTAAACACAGCTCATACATATTAGTGTATTCCTCATAGGATATGGTAGCAAAGGGGTAATCATCAGAGTGTCACCAAAACCTTGTCAGAGAAGTCTAAGGGGCTTAATTAATCTCAATTGTGCGATCCTTTTTCAGGATATATACGTTCTTTTATGAATACCAACAACAAGATCAACTTAGTACCTCCCCCCGAATTTTATGGCAGGGGAGTTTTGTTCAAACATCAGTTGTTTTATTCAAATCGTCATAGAGGGGTTCAGAAACATTAGATATGAATGTCACATAAAAGTCATTAGACATTGGGAACGTCTTCAGCGGCAATCCTAGGATCAAGATCAGATTTGTATCCTAGCCAACAAACAATCAACCGTGTCTTTCACTTGTTAGTTCAAGTTGTTAATATCTTTTTAATATGATACATACCATTAGTTTTTACAATTCATAATTTTAAAAACCACCAAGAATCTCATAATCTCTCATTTCACGTAAATCAACAGTTACAGGTTTAGTGTCTTGGAATTTTGACACTTTTAAAAGTTCAGTGGACAACAAATAATTCCCCCTTATAAAAATATTTCTTTATTGATTGATTCGAATAGTACCATCAACATTAATTTTTTTCTTCCAAACGTTTTAATTAGAATATTGTTTAAGAATAATGTCAAATATATTGTTACTGTAATGAACTTCAAGAGACTAAGATTAGAGAGCAATGAATGAGAACGTTCATTATAAATCAACATGACTTTATCTAAATCTTGAATAAAAGCAAACATTATTTTTCGATGTAAAATATCTCTAGATTAAAAGTCTAATTGTTCTTATCAAAAGTTCAGCTAATGCCCCTTTTATCGGACTTTGACTATGATAGAATATTGTATTATATTCCAATAAAACATTTTCAAATGTGCGTTAACTAATTCGCTTCCACGATCCGTTTGAATTTTTCTATAAGAATCTCGAAGATAAATTCAATGGTTCTGGCAACTTCATCACCGTCGCCAACTTCATCACCGTAAATAATCCGTCGCCAACTTCTTTTCAAGTCCAGCGACTCGGGCAAATGTGGTTAGGGAGCCTAAACTCTCCACTTTACCAATATTTTCATAAACATAATTCAAAACTTGAGCCATCAGCATAAACGCAGTGTGAGGGTCCACTACTCTTTTTCATACTCAATGTGATGGAAAAACGCTTCTGTTTGATACCTGTTAAACTATCATCCCCACATGGCGTGCTTTCCGAAAATTATATATCTTTTGGTATTTCTCCATATTCCCTTAATCAACTTAAAAATTGTTTATTGTTTATAATAAGACTTTTTGAAAAATTTGATAGTTTTAAAATTTTAAACAAATGACTATCAAAAGATTTAACGATTTGCAATCAAATCTGACACCAAATCAATTAAATTGTAACTCTCGCCGTGGATTATAACTTAATTCTTTTTCTCATCAATTTGTACATGTTCAAGTCTTTTGCTTTGCTCACAATACGGTTGACACGCTATGTCTTTTTTTCAACTTTTTCTTTATTCAACTCAAAAAATTCACAAACAATATTATGCCCCAACAGAGAGCAGAGCTCGTAAGGCTGGGACAGTGCAAAAACATAAGAAAAAACATCAACATCTCATTGTAATAATGATTTCAAAATATAATACGGTAGAAGACACATAAAATAGAAAAAAACTCATAAAGATAAGTAAATATATAAATATCAGGCAGGAGGGGCGTGGGAGGCCAACCCAGACACAGGGACACAAAAACAAACACACAAATAAGAAGATCAAATAATTTAAATTTCCATCATCAATGGTGAATAATCAAAATTTTAGCGAACAATCTTTAATATTTGCTTTTTTAAATTTAGCTGAGATTTTTGCTGAGTTTTTGGGATGGATCAAACAGAATTTTATCATTCAGCTTATGATTGTTAGCAATTAAGGGTATTTCGTATCTAATCGAAAACCTTGACCTTTCAGAGCTTACAAATGGAATTTGATACTTCCTAGACCTCCGACAATCCGAACAAGGAAGTAACTTTAACAGAGATTTGTCATAGAAATAATTTTTAGAATTCTGGATTTGAAAATGCCATATGGAAGTATTTAATATTCGTATATCATTTAAATCCAACAAAAGAAGAGGAATAATGTTTTAGTTTCCGAAACATTTTCAAGTTTTGAAGGTCGATGTAAGAAATTTCCAAGTATTCTTATTGCCCTATTTTGTAGTACCTGTAAGGGTTTTATATGCTTCCAAAATGTATTAAGATATACAACTGAGCAATAATTCAAATAAGAAGTAATTAGAGAGTGGTAAATTATTTTTAAAATGGTAAAAGGAAAAATATTCTTCACACGGTACATCGACCCAATATTTTGCGCAAGTTTTAATCTTAAATACTCAATATGATTATGAAATGACAAAAGGGGATCAAGAAAAACTGCTAAATAACGATAACTCTCGAGTGGAACGTTTTGAACGACCAAAAACCATAAAATTAGTTTTCTTAAAATTCGGTACTAGTTTATTAGAAACAAACCATCGATTAACTGAGGTAACACTTATAGTCAGATTTTCCATCAATGTCAAAGAATCCCTAGCTTTAAGTGTTATAGCTGTATCATCTGCAAATAGAACTGAATGGCTAATATTCTCATGCAAACCTCGAGGAAGATCATTAATATAGATCAAAAATAAAAGTGGACCTAATACTGAGCCTTGGGGGACACCAATATCAATAAGACTTTTTAAATTAGTCATTTTTCCACCGACATTTATTGTGATTTTGCGTCCGCATAGGTATGATTTAATAATTTGCAATCCTTTCCCTCTTATGCAGGAATTTATCATTTTGTCAAGAAGAATTTCATGATTTAAAGTGTCAAATGCTTTTTTTTTATATCATAGAAAACAGTAGCCACATGGAAATCATCATCTAAACAATCATTTATTTCTAATAAAAGAGCTGCAACTGCTTGTTCTGTCGAACGGTTTGCCCTAAATCCAATAGAAATTTATTTTATCTAAATAGCTAGAAATCCTTTCTTTTAAAATTTTTTCAAACACTTTAGATAATGGTGATAAAATTGCAATTGGACGGTAATTACTTACAACAGATTTATTGCCTTGTTTATACAACGGAATTACTCGGGCAATTCTCCATCTACTAGGAAATATACCTGAATTGATACTCAAATTGAAAATGTGGATAAGTGGTTAAAAATAACTCCGGCAATACTCTTTAACAAATTTGTTGATAATTCATCATGTCCCACTGAGTTACCGTTTTTTATATTTTTGATAATCATTATGAAATTCAGCAAAACTAACAGGGACCAGAAATATGCTCGTAAATTCATTGGGGGGTAAATATTCTTTATGCGACCTGTAAGGGGACAAATCTATTCCTGCTGAAACAATCGCTTGACCAACACCAGCTTTTTCCATGAGATAGCGGACATTCTAAAAACTTCAAAGTGTTACTATCCAGTCTATTCTGATTAGAAGAAACAAGGTTCATTAAGTCAATATTAAAATCTCCCATAACTAGATAAGATGTATTAAGACTAGCTAATTTATCCATGAATTTTTCAAAACAATTCCTAAACTCCATCTGACTAGCTGACGGACTACGGTAAATAACTGCGATTAGAATCTTCTCATTATTTGGAAAAAAACATTCAACAACACAAGATTCAAATAACATTTCAATATTCATCGGCAAAAATTCTAGTCTTGCACGGGCTGGTATGCAACTTTTAATTAAGACACCGAGACCACCTTTCTTTTGCATACTCCTTCCAACATGAAACAATTGATAACCATCAACATGAATACTTTCAATTGAAAACTCATCTAAAAAAGTTTCGCATAAACCGAATATGTCCGTATCTGATGTCGATAGAAAATTGTCAATTGTATCCCTTGCAGTCCTCCAGCCCCGGCAATTCCAAAACGATATCCTCCTTGTTCTAGAATTTTTCTTTGCCAATCCATTCAATAATAAATATTGATTTTTTGGTATATTTAATATGCTGCTATTATCCTCATTATCACTAGCTACAATATTTTGGAAAACTGAATGAAACAAAAGAGAATCTCGCTCAAATTCTTTTAACCTTGATGATGGAATTCCATCACTATCTCAATCCATTATCAAATAATACCACCATGTCAAGAATAACCACACCACGACCCATGCGCCCAACAAACGAAAATAAAAGGCAACTCACACATAAACAAATTCATAAAGACCCCTGTGTGCTTCAGAAAAAGCATTAAAAAAACATAAAAAAAATAGATGACTAAAGAGAAAGAATCGTAATAAATATATAGAGCAACAAAAATTAGTGAGAAGATAACTAAAAAACAAATAAATACGAGAGAAAAATGATTAAACGCTTCCTACTTGTATATTTTAAAACATACTAACAGGGCGCTTTACTATTAGACGATATGCTTTTATTTCACTGACACATCACTTGGAAAACTATGATGTAGGCCTACATGTCCTTGGACGTTTGGAAAGTCGTCAACCTCTGGTATGCTATCACTAAATGAATATTTTGTAATTGAGCCGTCAGGTCTTTTTACAAACAAGTTTGTCTGAATCCCCTTTGATATCCATGCCTCATATCTAGGAATATTCCGCAATTTATCCCGTTTCGCTAAAATCAGCTTACGTATTTTACGTATTTCGGCTGGCACATCATCACTAATAAACAAGTTGCTATTATTTCCATGAAATGTCTTTTCCTTAAGCTTGCTGTCATTTTTTATAATAGAAAACTTGTCGTCTTTCTTATTTAGTGTCACCTTTCAGAATTTACGATTTCTGCCATATTGCAAGATTGTAAAATTTACTTCAGGCAATTCTAATCCATGGCGAACAACTTCTGAAAATAAAGCTTTAGCGTTATCAATATCCTCACAAACTGCATTCCATATGATGATATTATTTTCTAACTTGGCGGCTTCCAATTTCATAATCCGACACATTGAATCTTCATTTTTAATTGCAAATTGAGGCAGGACGTATCATTTTCAATTTTTCCAATTTTCGATTCACTATTAACCATCTTATTTTTAAGAGCCGAATGTTCTTTGTCCAGATTATCGACACTTGTAGTAAGAGTACCTAATTGATTGCATAAGCTGTCTAATTTATTGCCATTTTCTTTTAAGATTTCAAGAATTTGCTTAAAATCTGCGACTAGTATTGATATTTCCGGTTTCGAGCTAGAGCTATCATCTGAGGTGACTAATGAAATATTCGTACCTTCTCGTTACGGATTTTTCCTTTTACGTCCCATTGTACATTAAAATTGTACTGATATCCAAATATTATTACGTATTCACTAAATATCCAACAGTTCTTGAAATAATGTTTTCAGCATTGAATGAGTATCCAAAAGATCATGAAATAATATTTCTCACATAAATCCACACAGAGGTCTTAAAATGCGTCTTAATCTGACGAGAGCATTGAATGAACTGAGTCTCGAAGTCTCGAAGACTTAATAAAACTTTAAATAAATCTTTCAATTTTGGCGTTTTCAAAGTTTCAGAAGTTAGAGCTTGATCAATGACATTCACCTTGAACGGTCTTTCACGATAGGGTTTATGCTTGTCGACATGTCGAAGGAAATTTATAAACAAGATTAATTTCTCATCGTCGGCAATTGTTTCATTTCAAAAAAATTTGTCAAGATTATGTTTAAAGTACTCCTTTGCGGAAAGAGCGAGTTCTACTGGCGTCAATTTGTAAGGTTTAGCCATTTCTAGAAAATAGTCTTTACAAGTCCTGCAATTATGGCAAACAACAATGGAAAGAAACAACAGCCAGCTTGAACAACTCGTTTTCATTTAAAATATATTCCTTTCTTTTAGCAATGTATGGCAAGTACAATCGAAAGATGTTGAGTATCGTATATATAAAAAGTATATATAAAGTTGTTTGAGCATAGCTTTCCTAATCTTTGGTTTTGAATTACCTAGGACGAAAAATAAATGTCTGTTTCCATGTAGTTTCTAAAGCGTATTGATGGCGATTATTGACTTTTTTTACTATTCCCGGGTAATTTCATTGTTAAATACATCCGTGACAACACGTAACTTTTCGGGCATGTTTTGATTGAGATTCAATAGAGTGTAACTATGGGGTTTATTAGTAGCTTGATTGTCTGACGATGGTAAAATTTCGGTTCACCGGGATGTATCTACTTGTTTAAAGGTATACGAGAACTTGAATCGCGAACAACCCTACATATGATATAGTAAGTAAAATTTAATGCAATTGTTCTCATATATTTACTATGATAAAACAGACTATGAAGAATAACGGTTACAGAATTTTTTTTTTGATGAGAAAGGAACGTGAATAATAATAACATCTCCAGAGACCATTCTTCAATGAATTCAACTAAATAATCAATATTCAACCACGATTTTTGTTCAATTACATTCAACACTTCAAGACCCCGTATGAATTATACGTCTCAGGTAAAAGTTTTTATTTTATCATACGACTCTTGCCACACTAAGCAAAAAACGATATATTTAGGATTTTCTAACAATATTTTATCCAGGATTTTTTATTATTTCGTTAAGAGTTGTTTTGCCATACATTATTGGTCCAGAAACAAACGATCTGAATGGAGTTCAAAATTGATAGATATTCCACCAATGTCAAAATACAAATAACTCAATATAACCTCAATCTGTTGAATAAATATTCAAAAAATAAAATACATGGTTTCTTTAATGTAAACAAATGCTCTATCTATTTTTTTAAAGCATATTAACATAAAATATATTTACACAGACATATTTAGATAGGCACTAGATATTAAAAAACTATATTGAAAAAGCACTTAATAAATAAACCCCAACAGTTTGGCGACCCTTGCGAGCACCCAAGCAAGTTTTGCCTCAAGACGCGGTGGCTGAGGGATCGAGGTTCCGGTCGGTTATGGTAAAATAATAGTATAATATTTAGCACTTCTTAAACCACAATGATTTTGCTTTGCTCAAAAAAATAAATATAAACATATAACAAACACTAATTACAAAAACACTAGAGAAACGACTAGAAAAACAAACACTGCCAAGCTGGAGATAGTCAGGGATAGAGATTGAGCAAAAATGTACAGATAGAAAACAAGGCCCCTCCCACCAATTATCGAGCTTTCTCACGACCCGAGACTTTTCTGTACTCTACACATATGTATCGATCTGAAGTAAGATAGTAGCCGTGTGGTAGCAATCTCATACCATCTGCGCGTACATAGACCTTACCCGTGATGGCCGTCATGGCCTTTTTTCGACTCGATCTATATAGTTTCTAAATTTTAAACAGCGAATCACCGCGACCTTCACTCTTGGAATTAAATTATTTTCTATACAGTTCATATAAAAACTTATACACAAATTTTTCTTTACATTGCGTGAAGCCACACATTTGGAGGCTTTTCAGATATTCCCATTGTGTGTTTGCACACGCTATACTCTCGAACCTGCAAGGACACCTTTGGATATCAAGTCGGACCCTGTCTCAGATTTAAAGAATAACAACTTTTTGGTGCCTGACACATCACCAGCTATGGGCAAATAGACTCATTCCATTTAATGTATTCAAGAGTTAATATCCTCACCATTTTCCAACTTGTGTTTTTTAATTTATACTATGCTTTTTTTTCTATCCAAAAGGACCATATTGGAGTCTATGATCGTGAACGATGTGAAATTCGAATCTGTAATGATTCTAGCACATTCTTTTGGGTCGGTTACAACGTCACAACGACTCCTATTGCACAAGCTCGCATATCTTACCGAAATATGTACTCAAAATGAGTTTAAAGATGTCCTTTTCAACCTTCGATTTGCGTCAGATCGTTGACAGACAAAGGTGTCAATAAACGTCTTCATATACATCTTTTCATCGAATTGAAGGGTTCTAGGAATTTGTGACCTTGAAATTGTTTGCCAGTATTCAATGAAAAAGAATCTGACGTACGACAAAATACTGTTTCGGATGAATGTTATCAATAAGCTTTTGTTTTAAAGATGTCCATTGCATACCCCCATCATCTACCAAAGATAAATTATAGGGACTCAATAAATCCCTAGGCACCGGTCTGTTTATGCAAAGGAAAACAAAGTCTTTTGCAGAGTTATGAAATTCCACAGCTATTTCACCATCAATTTCGAAAAAAAAATCCTTGTGGTTCATTCTCCTCAACAGTGTAAATGTCGAG
The DNA here is from genome assembly GCF_032884065.1 of Artemia franciscana. Classification (NCBI taxonomy): domain Eukaryota; kingdom Metazoa; phylum Arthropoda; class Branchiopoda; order Anostraca; family Artemiidae; genus Artemia; species Artemia franciscana. The sequence goes on along the minus strand of NC_088883.1, from coordinate 15,155,501 downwards.
GAAATTTGGAGCAGAAGGATCGTCCAGCCATTTGTAATTCCTGGTTCATTTCCAGGATAACCTTATTCGACTTTTCACCGGTGCATTGTCCAGTCGGATCAGGTTTTTAGGATACGATCCCCTTGAAAAACGTACCCGCCCCACACAGATCTCTTAAAAAATAAGTGCTGATCCACGTCGGTGATCATACCTATTTTATCGCTGATTTTAAGAACTGAATCCAACACAAGATGAGGATTTGAAAAATATAAACCCAAATACAACCCGAATTTCTGTTAAATTTTATCCGTGTTTTTACAAAAAATATCCAACAGCGTCTATACATCTTTTGCTGGGTATGTTTTACATTAATTCCCCCTTTTTTCACCCTCGCTTAGCTCAGACTTTTTAACAAATTCATATTCAGCAGTAGTGCATTGACGGTCGTGAAGCGAATCATAAAATGCTTCGATGGGCGGTAAATCTTCCTCACGTAACCTGGAGACGGAGTTACAGTACTCATACGGGTATTTGCCCTTACACGTTAACAGATCATACATTTCATTATTTGGAAAGTGCTGTTTAAGGAGGGGAAGCTATTAAATTGTCGCTTTTCTGTACTGGAATCAATTGACTAAGCGATTTAGGGAAGAAACTATGAATGTAAAAAGCGAATTTTATTCAAGTATGTATTAACATTTTCATGCGTTTTCCGTGTGAATTCTAAGAGCAGCAACTTCTAGGATGATTTGGGTATGGTATTATAAGAAAAAGACCCATCTACCCATTAGTCATGTACAAATTCCAGTTTCTGGAATTGTGCATGTAAAACCGGTAAAAAGTACTGCTGCCTAACATTTACATTACATGATTTATGTGCCACCCCCCAAAAGTTACTCCCTCTCGATAAAACCGGATTACTTAAATGATCATGGTCACGGACTGCCATATCCCTACTACCCTCAATAATTCTTTTCTTACACAACCAATACATATCTTTATTGTAGATTGCCAACTCGTCCTCTGGAGATAGTCATTGGATAATTTGTATTGCTCAGCCGTGAAATTGACTTTTTTTTGTTTTAATAAGTGCAACCATAACTGCGCGTACACAATCTTCCCCACCAAATATCTGAAACACCTCTGCCAATTGCATGGCATTATTCAAGTCTCTTTGAGCATGAGCAAAAGAGATAGCAATGGCTTCATGTTCTTTCACACAATTCAAGTTCGGTGGATCACACACATCCATGAGTTTGGCCTCGATGTCTAATTCAACCTTGTCGCTCCACAGGAGAGAATTTTGGAAATTCTTAAGCCACAAGGTGGCATTGTTACCCAAAATCGTCTCCACGGACTGGTATCCATGACGCTTGCAGTATCTCAAGTGTTGTTTCAATTTCAATTCTCTACGAAATCTCGAAAAAAAACATTGGACAATAGTAGAAGGTCCCATCAAGCTTTTACCCTCACTTAAAACCTGACTAATATTAGTTATAAAAAATGTCAAAATTGAATCAGGGTCTGTTGCAGGCTCGTAGAAAAGCCATACCCAGTGTTTCACTGATTCAATGGAAAGAGCCCAGACTGAATATATCAAAATATTAAAAACCCCATTTTTGATCGTTTTCTTTCTTTATAGTATATCACCCCCTTTTCATCTTCAAGTCACCCCTCTTCTTACTCTGTATCGTACTGTAAGAATGAAACCATAAACTTTAAATGCTCGTTAGCCCTCCCAAAAATGTTTACCCCTTTAAGCGTTAGAGAATATTGCCCCTTTAAACAGTTAAACTCTGCCCCCTCCCCACCATTAACTGCCAAATTGTCCAAATATATCTTACTAGCGTCATTCTTCGCCCAGCGACGAGATCTGAATATTTGAAGCCCCCGAGCCCTATCGAAACAAAGCGTTGTACACCTGGGCACCCCCTTAAATCAGCATTATATCTTGCAATCCCCTTCCCTGCACCACCCCTTTAAACACATACCTTTTTAAATTTCCTTACATATAAACAAAAATTTTCGATAAATAAAACCACTGACCCACTCCTATTTTCATTGATTTTCTACTTTATCAAAAATACATCCCAACCAATCCGAATAAATACCAAAAAATTATGCAAGCCGGGTGAAGCGTCCACATCTCCGTTTTTAGGTAATGTGAGGAGACATCACCCGACATTTCATTAAAAAATATTATTTGTGCAATTGATGCTTTCACATTGTCCCTGCCTCCCGCCTCCCGAATGTGTTTTTCAAGAAGTGTCCGAATCTTGCTGGCATAGGATATTGCTATGTCTACTGGATCCGTATGGATATTGCCACTTGTAAGAGTATTCAAGAGGTCTCCAAACTCAGGTCTAAAAACATGAATATTGCACAGAGTAGTTTTGGCAAGGTAAAAATCGTGCAACACAGGGGGTGAGGCGGCTCCAACTTGTTCCGGTGCCCCCATATCACTGTGAAGGGCGGGTTTCTGTTCATCCAGAACTCTCTACCTCGCTAGGTAGAACTTGTTCCAATAGATTGTATAAAAAATTTTGTATCGAGGCCGAAATCCTTCAGGAAACTATCTACATCAAAATTGGGGAAATGTAAACTAATGGGGCTCACCCCAAACTATGATACCCCTCAAATTCACTTTCCATTTGGGCTGTACATAAATTTTCGTTTAATTCCGATTGTAATATCGGCATTTGAACCTAGAAAATAATAATAGCTTATTAGGTCACTGAAACACTCTTGATTTCATCCTATAAAAAAATTTATATTAGGCTGAAAGAGAATAAAATAGTTAAGAGTGAACCTACGGATGTATTGAGACTAAACTACCAGTTAAGAATTTAATGACCATACATGGACCTCCAAAGTGAGCCTTCGCATGTATTTAGACCTCACTACCCCCTAAAGGTTTAATGACCATACATGGACTCCCATACGACCCTTCGCACCCGCTCCAGATATAAATTCAAGATAAGAAAATGACACATAAATGTGAGGTAAGTTGTCCCCCTTTACGTTTAAGTTATAATGATGTAATAAAGAGTCTTAAAAAGTTAGTGAGGGGAGGATTGTGTCAATTGTCGGAGCTCCAAAGAAGCCCGTTAGAAGATACGCAATCATAATGGGAGATCATGTCCGGTGGCCTGGAAAAAGAAATAGAGATTTTTTATCCCCTTCGAAGTATTTATGATTTTAAGCTGTGAAAAGACTATTAATCTAAAAATCCTCAAACCCTTCCAAGATAAAGAAACAGCACCAGTTATTAACCTGAAAGGAATGGTCTATTTTCATTGTTATGCAAAAACTTATTGGGCAACGTCCTCAAATCCCCCTTCTTAGAGGGAGCAGTAAAATGCTCTTAAAGAGTAGAATGCACGATCTAAAAAAGATATGTTATTGTCAATACGTCACTAATAGGTAAATACATGGCAAAAAGTCCATTTCCTTTAGGACCGAGGGGATTCTCAAAATTATAGAACTGGAGGGGCCTTCTTTATTAACCCAAAAGGAACGCGTTGATTTTCTTCTAAATAGTTCCCAGAAAAATTTAGTTTTTAGCGAAATGCCCTTCTTAGTTTGAAGAGAATGGATTGTTTTGAGGATTGAACAATACCATTAAAGCCCCTCCCCCTCTCAGAGGCAGTTAACAAGGACCCTCTCGATATTCTACCATCTTAGGTTTTTGTCTTGCACTAGAAACTAATATTAAAATATTACTCTCAACAAGAATATACATTAGCTAGAAAAAGCTGAAAGTTTTTCGAGAAATGTCAATAAATTTACACTTACATTAAGATCGACAGCTCTATCTTGGTTGGGATTAGAAGACTCAACATCTTCGCTAAGGGCTGGGGGAGCATGAAGACCCGACAGCTTCAGTGGCATAGGGTTTGGGAGCCGAAGGGGGCGCATCCTGCCCTTGCATGGGCAGCGTAGAAGGGGCATAGGCAATGACCGATGGTTTTGAATGGGTAACATCCTCCATGTTTTGCTGGTGTACCGTACAAGGGGCTACATTTTTGTTTTGCCGAGCGGTTGCAACACAGGCCTTTGTGCTTTTCAAAGGAGGTGGACATTGCTCTAAATTTTCCAAGGTCAATCTATGGTTAATCTTATTACTAAGCCCATTGCTAAGGGGGCTAACCCAAAAATAGGATATTTAACAAAAAAATTTGAATTAAGGAATATCACAAACTGCAATTAAATTTTTGTTTTTTTTATTCTTGCCATAATATAGTTACAGACGCTTTATACAAAGTTTTTAAAATTTAATGTTTAAACACACACTCCTTCTTTATCTTTGTCAGAAACTCTCTCCTCTCCAGCTTAAATTGCCATGCAAGTATATGAGTTTCGAAGTAGTGTTCACGAGAGTAAAAGAAAATTTTTTAAAATTGCCATTACTCACCAGTCTGAGAATTTTGATCCTTCAAATCCAGGCTAAGAATTCAAAATTCAGGCCACAATACAGTGTTTCGTACTTATCTATTTCAAGGATGATAAAAAAAAAGTTTTGGATGCACCTCAAAACACCTTCTCAAGGTACAAGTTACCCAGAAGATGTGTCTCATTTTCCTAACCCCCTTTTTAAGATATTAGACAGCAGCTAAACTAGAATTTTATTAGAAAAATGAATGATAGAAAATGGTAAAAAGCTGGACAGGCTTAATTTCTACCGAACAGCCGCTATTACAATGATTACATAAGAAGGGGCATCCCGTTGACTTTTACATTAATGAGGTAACAGCTAAAAGTAAAACGCTAGACAATCACTAAACTTTTACTCAGTTACATAGGGTTAGAACTAAAGGAGGGATTGGGATGTCAAATAATTCGATATTATTGTCAGAAAGGATGCTCGTTTGCTATTTTTTTTATGTAAAATGAGAGATTAATATTATCGTTTAATATTATCCGAATATTTTGTTTGAAACTTAAATAAGTTACATTTTCCAAACATTTTGTACTAAAATCAAGGATCATATTTAACCATAACACCCCAATTTACGATTAACATGTAACAACATAGTTTTTAAATTTGCCGACTCGTAAGAATCCCCTTCACTCAATTATCAGAAGAGCAGCAGATATATATATACATATATATATATCATGAAAAGAGAAATCACCAATGGTACAGCACAAACACAAAAAAAAAAAAAAAAAAGAGACAGAAGGAGAAAAGGAAGACTGTTTTCCTAAATTAGTGATTAATATAGACCAGCACTTGAATGAGGCCTTAACCCTACTCATCCATACAATCACATAGGTCAAATAGTATAGCCACACACAATCAACCATAAAGAATAATCCATGGACAGGCAGTCATGTCGTCAATAAGTATAAGTCGTCATTTACCGAACAATAGAAAAAATAATATAGACAAATAATTCAGAGGCAACACCCAGTATAAGGGCTCATCAGGAGAATACACTGGCCTATATAGGGTTTCGCCACTCTAAATTCTCTACCCAGCACAGTGTTGTGGCTACCACAGAATCTCCATGGCATCCCCGCGTCAGGTATCACCCCCAAAATACATGCCTATGAAAAAAAAACAGCAAATGTAAAACAACCAAGTAAAACCAAAACAAGCTTATCTTGTTAATATATCCCTCCCTTTAGCAACAATAGGTAAACTAAATATTATAAATTTTACCAAATCACAAATATTAACACATTGCAAAAAACCTGAATGAACCAAACAATTATAGAATTCATCTTTACCATGTGGCTAATTTTTTAAAAAATCTGCTCAATTAGAAACACAATTCGAAATAAATGGCGCTGTGACAACATTTCTCGAACCTCCGAAATTAGTTAAAAATTTCTTTAAGTATTTCTAGATAATTCTTTTGATATTTATTTAAAAGTTCGTTATAATGAAAACTAAATTTTTTAAATTGCCAAGTTAATTTATTTGCAGAAAAACCTCTTGATATCAATTTTTGGCTTAAGATTTTACATCTATTTTTAAAATCAATATAATTACTACAAATCCTTGCATAACGAAGTAACTGTGAGAAAAACGCTGAATATGTGATATTTGAGTGTATATTACTTTCAGGGAATGGGAAACTAATCACTTCAAAATCAAAATCATCCGTTTTATTATACATTTTAAAACTTAATTTATTATTATCACAAATATTAATATTTAAATCTAAGAAATGATCTTCATGACCAGCGCCATGACTAGGCTCAAGAATAAGCTCTGATGGATATATATTTTTAGAAATATCAATGAAATCCTTACAATTTAAGACCAAAATATCATCTAAATATCTTTTATTATTTGACAAAGCATGTTTTAAATTAATTGGATTATTCTTATCCATCATATATTTATATTCTAGTTGACTTAAAAACAAGTCAGCTATAAATGGGCTGGCATTCCCCCCCATGGGAATTCCCATAATTTACTTGTACAAATCACCCCCAAATCTTATATAAGTATTGTATAAAACAAATTCCAATAACTCAAAAATCATATCCAAGCTGTAACATCTCAAGTTAACTGTAGTACTAAAGCAGTTTGTCCATATGGCTTTTTTATTATAATTGTCTATTTTCAAAAACCTTTTACTAGATAAGAGGAAAGATTTCTTTATAACAGTTTTAAATTATCAAACACTAAATTAAGTGATAAATTAGTATACATTGTCGCAAAATCGAAAGACTGCTTACCAGTTGATATGTTTGAGACATATCCGTTTTTTAAAAGTTAAGCTGTGTCCCGTTCAAATATTAAGACTGATGAAATTTCTGTTCTAATAACCGTTTTTATAGCCCCCAGGACAAATGGAATTACTCAGTTCTCCGTTAGACAGATGAAGTTTCTGTTTTCCGGGAAATAGCTGGATATCAGCGAGCCTTTGTTCCATGAAAACAAAACATGTCTATAACGTTTCTGCTCATAGAAAATAGCGAAGAATTCACTAACACGAAATGGCAGAAAAAATGAATACTTTAGGTTGATGTAAGGACTATGCCCTTACTTGGGAATGGACCTAAAGGTTTTTTCCTGGCCCTTTTTTTTAGAATCAGGGAAACTATGATGTAGCACCCAAAGCCATATTGCAGGTTCTCTGAAGGTTTCTCCCACACCCTCAGGCTTTTAAGCATAACAACTACAGAAAAAACATCCCCTAATAAGTAGCATGCACCTGCATCTAATAGAAAACATTCCCTATGACATAACATGCATCTGCGTCTTGAAAGGGTCGCCGTTCACCTTAAATCATTAAAGGAAGAAAGGAGTAGCGGCTATGGGTGTCATCAAAGTACCTATAGCGTCACTACTATACTTTTTGTCATTTTCTTTCTTACATTCTTGATGTTTTGACCAACAAAACCCCACATCACGACATAAAACCAACTCCGTTAAAGCCTTTTATAGGAGTTGAGACAGAGAGGGAGAGAAAGGTAGCCACACTCACATTTATGACAACGCACTGCTCGAAAAACAAATCCTATTCAGTAAAGTACAAATGACGTTCTAACCTCTAGAAGGTTTAAGGGGGGTAGTAGTTATACTTTCATTTGTACCGATTTCTGTTTGTTTTGCATTTGATCAGGTTTTTCATTTTGATTTCTTTTTTACTAAAGTTTCCCCTTTTCATCTATTCATCCATAGAAGCATTTGTAAACTTCACTTCTGTTCATTTTAAGTTTGATTCAAAGTAATTTCTGTTTTTTGTTTTTTAAGTTTGAAATCATTATATTATTTTTTTTTGTTTTATGTTTTCATACGATTCTTTACTTTTCCGTGAAAGCACTTTTTTCGGAAAGATTTTTTTTCTTATTAATAACAACATATAACTCACCATATAGCATTATCCGGCAAAATGAGGCAGCTAATTTTTATACTCTTGCGTAAATCTTGTTTGTACTTATTGTTTTTATCTCTTTATTTATTTCTTTTTACATGGACTGAAGATGTAAAGCGCACTTTCGTCAACAAAGCACGTACAAGAACTTAGATTTTGATAAAAATTTCAACATTAAAATCAACTTCAGTTTGGACTTGTTTTGAATTTTCTGATTTTTTTAGTCCATCTACCTTTGGTTACTAGGGAACCGCTAAAAGTGGTGCTCTAGTAGTTTTAATATCTATCAGAACCATGTTAAAACACTGGTGCTGGTTAAAGATAAAAAAGCAAAACAGAAAGAGCTAAACTTCCACAACATACAAGATTTTTGAGAAATTCATTGATTTTGCATGTATTTTTTTTTTACGCAAAGAACACCACAAGCAAAAAAAAAAATATAATAAGTTGTCCGACAAAGGACTGGACTAAAAGTTTCACGGTGGCTCTGATGTAATATTAAAAACTAAAAAAATACGAAAAACTTTACAATTTTGATTAAAACAAAGGAAAGTCTCAGAAAATCACGTTTTTCAGCTACGAATAGAATTAAATGACACGACAAGGATGTATTATTTGATGCGTATAGTACTTTGAAAGTTGATATGAAATTGTCTGCGCGTTTGAAGACCCTGGAGTCTAGTCTGAACATGTCTCAGATATGCTTGTTTCCATTCAAGTATTACCATTCATGTCAGGTATGAAACAGCGTGACTATTAAGGCGAAAATGACCCCAAAAATGCATGAAAAGTACAATATTTACAAAAACCACTTAGAAAAATAAGTTAATTTGAGAGATTTAAGGCGCGACCGCATAATAAAATGCACAAATACCCATTTGTGCCCCGTCTGGGAACACTGATTTATTTGCTGTTCGTTGTTCTTTATCACAACGTGTGAATCTACTTTGTACCAGCAGGCTGCTTTGGAGATAAACGCATATCCTGAAAGCATATCTATACAAACGATGTACATTTGTACATGCTATCAATAAGAATTATAAACTACAATCTACTTACAGTCCATAAAAGCAGTAATTTTTTTGGCTTTATGATGCTACTGCCCTCACAGAGCAAGTCGTTCCCTGGAAGCAGAATTCGAGCATTTGACTTTTAGGGGCTAAATCATGCTGATAAAATTATTTGTTACTTTTTGTATCTTTTTCTTTTCAGTAGAATCTTTTCATGTTATCAGAACTCATTGTCATGAGGCTATCGAAATACATGAATACCAAATTTGACCAATGCATTAACAACTTATGAATTCTTAAATCTTCAAAGTCGATCTTCATAAAAAAAATTTTTTGAGACTTGAAGTCTACTTTAAAATCTTGATCATCTCTTAGTACCAATACTGTCTACCTTAATTCTGACCTAAGATGGATGGATGATAGACTATCTATCAACAAGGGGAAAGGACATCAATTTTATGCAATCCTGAAATAGGCTTATGTCAGCTTTGCCTCTCACTGAGACAATCCATCTTGGCCTTTCTCCAGTTAGCCATGCTTTGATGGTAACTTGATTCAAGTTCAAGATTTTCAGGTTGACGCCAAATTTTTGGAGACAATTTAAGTTTTCTTTTAGGAGATATTAGCCATAGGGCTTCAACAGAAACAGACTATCATTTATTTCACATAGAGGAAAACAACAACAAAAATGGTGAAAAACATACCTTGATAAAACTGATAAAACGACCACCACAGAGCACTGTTAGGGACGTAAGTGCACAAGGATGCTATATATCCTCTATAAAAGCCCCGAAGTCCATCAGTCTTGTAAATTTCCTTAATCAGTGAGCTGGTTATACCAAATTTCGATTTCCCGTCAGTTTCCACAACTATACTGTTGGTAGGAATAGAAATTTTCTTTTTTCCACTATATTGGTTCTTGAATTGTCCCATCAGCATTAAATGTTGACTAATAATATCAACAGGAACTATAATAGTTTGTCCAACGAGTGAAGCGGATCCTCCCGCAACAAGCGCCTTGATTTGTGCGTCACGAACATCGTAGGAATGAAGTAGATGTCTAACATTTTCATAAGTTAAGACGTAGCACGACCCGGATATGATTGTGAATGAGTTCACCCAGAATCCTTTGTAAAATCCTTTAGTCCCTTCATATTTGGTTATTTTACGAAAAGCATCAAAGGTTCCTTTATATATCTCTGATCCTTTTTGAATCTGCAGCCTAGTCTTAATAACGGTAAACGGGTACAAAAATGTTCGGACAATGAAGGAACTAGTTACATTTAACGAAAAGAATTTGGATTTATCCATCATTTCCCATTCAATGGTCCGTATGTATGGATCGGTTTCAATTCCTGGGACGTAACTAACGGCCATCTCTCTTTCCATGATTTTAGATGGCATATTGGTTAAGTAAGAACGGTTGTTTCTGTCATGTTATGTATAAGTGTCCCTAAAATAATAAGGTCAAATTAGCAAACATATGCTCAAGGTCTTTTCCACATCCTTAAAAAAGATAACTTGATACATTTCATATAAATCCTGTTAAATTTTGCAGATTTCTTATTTGTCTTACACCTTGACAAGTTAAAGATATTTCAAAATCCAAATATGAGAAGGGAAATTCTCATGTACGACGCATGAGCGTTTATCTCTCATCATCGTCTGTTCGGATTAAAAATTAATAAACAAAATAAGTACAATTAAAGTTTACATATACACTGCTATCACATATGCACACAAAGACAATAAATTGGTGTTTTTCCACCAAGAGGCTAATTATAAGGATTATTGACCTTCAGATGAAATTCATTTCACTTGAAACTTTCATGTGGGTGCTCTTGCGCGCAAATATTTTGCATTTAACGTCAGAAATTTCCAATTTCTTGGTCGGAGGAAATCTAAAAGCCTTGTTCTCCTTCTTTTCTGAAACAGCACAATTTTGTCACTAATTGTCTTAAGGTATAACCACACGGTATAACCATTTACTAAGGATTTTATTCAGACTTTATTCAGACTTTATTCAGACACATTACGGATCGTATAATATCGCCATTAAAAGAGTAAAATTTGAAGATGACTCTACTAGCATGTTCATGTTAAAAGTTGCAGAGGCGATTTCTTGTGTATAGACACATATTTTTCGTTTTTTTTTGCCAAAATTTTATTTTTGTCTTGGCTTTTTTGCCAAAATTTTATTTCTTGCATTAGCTTTTTCTTTATCAACTTTAAGTTGCCTAAAATGTATTTTCATACTACTACTAACAACTTATCGCGGTATCGTGCCGCCTTAGGGACAACAGACTCCTCTTCAGCCACAACCTGTCCAATGCTTTACTCTTTGCTGTTCCCCGTGTAGTTTCTATTTGCTTTAAATCACTTCTTAATACCTATTCCAACCTTATTCCAAGATTTGTGTTAGGCAAAACGACTCATCCTTCGCTGATACATTCTATCGTCTTTCGCTGATACTGCTCAGGTAATTTATCTGAGTTTAAAGGGATTGACATATGAAATAGATGACTAGCTTAGTTGATTCTGCCAGCTATAGGTAGGAAATTCTAATGCATTGGAACATCAAGAAATAAATTGGAACCAGAGTCCAATCAAAGCTGAGACTATAAATTTTCCTTGCAGCTAAAAATGGATTGAACCTTTTAATTGAAAAATGCTTAATTGGGGAATCAAATTTCCACTTGAAATAAGTTGTATCCCCCCTGTGAGTTTAAGCGCCCAGTACCCCCATTACTTGAAGCGGCTAGTACCACCATAGCTTTGAGCAGCCAGTACTCCCACCATTCCTGCAACACAAAAAGAGCTCTAAACATTCGAAGTTATCTCAACTTCCGATTGATAAGAAAAATTCTTGGAAATGCTTGCCAGCTGTTTTTTTCTCAGTGAAATGGATTTTTGAATACAAGCGGTCAGGCGCAAGATACCCATCACGTGATCACTGATATAAAAGTTTGCCGGTGAGTTACTTAGTATGACAGTTCCACATATACACTTATTAGTTTACATTGTTTCAAGTTAGAAAAAGACGTTCTCATATTTAAAAAATGAGTGGTTTTACACTATTGCAACTTGAGGGGCTTGACAGTGACGATAAAAAGACAAGAACTCCCAATATAATAATTTCATTTGGAAGAACAGTTATGTTTCACAGCAAGGATGAATATAATGCAGATATCCAGACTAAATCATGGATTGAATGCAATCATGAAGCACATTGAGGACAACGGATAGACTCACCTCATGAAAAAAGAATGAAAATATACTCTTTTAATACATTTCTGACGGTAAAAAATGTCTCATAATTATTTGTTTTTTGGTTAGATATTTTAGTTGATCGTTTACTCTTCTCTCTCTGGGGGCTACTAGGTGTTGACAGTGTGCACAAAGTACAAACTTGCAATTGTTATTTTAGTCTATAATCGGCAAGGGGAGTGTACCGAAAACTGGATGGATTTCAGAAACAGAAAATCTTACGGAATCTTGCAACATTGGAAAAGTGCTTGATTCTAAATGATCAATTTAAGATGTTAACTGTAAAAAAGAAAATATTCGCTGAAAAAATGCTTGACGTTATCATGGAAAATGATTCTCCAGCTTTGGATTTTGTATGAGGCTTTTACGTTGTGGGCGAATTCAGTCTGTTTTTCGTTAGAACAGTCGACAATTTTAAAAATCCTGTCCAAATAGATATAATTGATTTCAACGTCACTCGATTACTCCTCTCTATCTCTATAAGTAAAAAGAACATTCCTATTGTTTGCGAGTCAGTTTCTATTTGGTGGTGGGAGAGTCGATTATCTCTAAATCTAAAAAGATGAAGACAAAAGACTTTTTTGTACATATGTGTTTTATTAATAGAAAAGCTTACATACACAATTAAAAAATGTTATTCTAGAGCGCTGAAATCAATATTAGACAGGTAGGACAGGATATTTTCTACTATGAAGTCATTTAATCGAGGACTGACTACATATATGTTGAGAAATTCATTATAAGTATAATCAGTCCAAACAAAAAATATTACTATTTAATTTTCTATTGTCGAGAAGTAGATGTTCATCGTGAGCTACTTGTCAGCAGCTGTTAAAAACTCAACAATTGATGCTAAATTATGATCAAAACGTTAATAAAATAGTGCTCATGCAATTTTAGCAGAGGGGTAATAGTTATTTTAGTTTAGTCTTATTTTCTGATATACTCTGTTGCGGGTGTTTAATGATTTTTGATCTGAGACAATATTTTAATATCTGTGTATATGTGAGTGTTTGGGGTGGGGGTGAAGATATTTATGGGAGAAAGTAATATTTTGAGGTGTCTACATGGCTTCGAACTTCACAGCATGTCAACTTAAAAAAATTACCATCAAATGTTTCACATCATTTTCCCCCAAAATGTATTGTTTTTGTTAAGGTTACTTTTGTCCATCTACTTACTCAGAAAGTTCCACACCGATAGGACAAAAATATTTCGCTCATTTCAAAGTATATTTCATTTCAGAGCATGTAGCTAAATATTTTTTTGTTTTTATTGTCTTTAGGCAATGTTTAGTTGTCTTTGAGGTTCCCTTGTCTTTAGCTACGTGCAGGGGTGGATCAAGGATTTTTTTTAGGGAGGGGATGCATAATAGGTTACTTCAATAAACTTGCGAACAAAGAAATACCTGTAATTTAAAGGAAACTTCAACAGTTATGTGTCGTATGTAGGTAGTGAAAATGGTCGCAAATTTGACCTAAGATCTAGTGAAGGTTAAAGTTCTAATAAATCTATTGAAATTAAAATGGTATAAAAATATTGATACAAAAAACAGTAAGTTATAAAACCACCCCGCCATAAAAAAAAATAATAATAAAAAGCTGTTCACCATCCATAAAAATATATTATATTTAATATTTTCTGCCTAATTTTTTGTCTTTACACTTTTGAGCGCTATAGCGAGTAAACTAAACTTTTTATTGTCAAAAAAAGATTGGTCTCTAATCATCTTTTGGGGTCATGCACTTTTGTGACAATTTTTATAGGTCAAACCATTTAACAAGTCGCTTAACTTTATGGCATCGCTTAGTAACCATGATAGTAATGAAGAGTAGGAAATAAGGATAAAGATATATTTTTTATATTCGTAAAATATGTATTAAACATTAAATACTAGTTCTTTTAGGGGTGTAACAAGAAAAACAGAACGAAGAGATAGAAATGCATAGAAGTAATTTAAAACAAGGGTAGCAATAAAGCATTGACTAATCACTGTTTTTTTTTGTTTTTTTTTTTAATAGTGTTTTAATAGACAGTTACAACTTTAACGAAATCTCAAAAATTTACTCATCAAAATTTTACTTTTCATAACAACGTAGCGTATCTTTCCACTTTTTAAAGTTCTATATATTTTTCTTAAGTTGTAGAATTTACAATTTTATACGAAAAGTCTATTTCTGTACTTCCACAACCACCATATCAATTTATTTCACGGTCGATGGCTACCTAAATATTTTGGTGAATATTTGTAATGGCTAATCCTGTCAGTCTACAGTCCTGTCAGTTTAGAGCTCTTCGTTCGTATTTCCTCTTCTATTCATCCTAAAGTATTCGAATAAAGACCAAAATCGTCAGAAAAATAGTAAATCTAATAAACATGCATGTATGTATGTGCTTCAAACTAAGCATATGAGTCGAAATACTCCTTAAAAACAAATAATTATGTGTTTGTTATTTTTTTATTTGATAGGTATAGATTGGTAATTTAAATTCTCGGGGTTTCAAGCTGTGGTAGATTTCTAATTATTTTTTTTATTTTTGAGATTTTCATATATTCAATTCAAAGTTTAAATCTCGATATGTCTGTTGAGCACAAAAATAAAAAATTGAAATTTGACTCAGATTTAGCATTAAGTAAGAGAATTGTCCTGTAAAAATGTTGATTTATAAACAACTAATTGTGGAAATATGATTTGACAGCATGTATCAAAATAAGTGTAAAAATCCTCAGCGGTATATATAGCATTTTAAAGAATTTTATTGACAAATATATGCAACCCCTATAAAAAAACATAACTATATTTTGTGACTGTTGGTGTTGAGAAGGTGAGGAATTCTTAAGTAATATTGTAGTTGCCTTCCGTTTCCCTGGTAAACTCAAGTTGTGCGAATTTCCACTTTTTATCAAAATTTTATTAGAAAATATTTGAAAAAAAAAATCAATGCCATTCCACTGATTCAAACTGAGAATTCATCTATAGAGACCCATCTATACCAGCTAGATAAAAAAGGATATATACACATTATTATTTTCCCGTTGTGACAGCACAATCTTGAAATATCATTTCGACAGCCTAAAGAGGTTAGGATTTTAAATTTCCCCTCCTTGTTATTATGAAATGAGGATTTTCGCCTCCCAGTTGGCTATTATGGTAATATGGACAGATTCCCTTGATAAAGCTAAATTGAATTCAACACTTTTTGGCGGTATGCATCATTAGTAAAAAATCTAACAGAGACCACATAAAGTAACTGAAACCTTGTTTCAAATTTGTTTGCAAAACGAGACAGTCTTAATAATTAAAAACTCATTAAAAACTCAACTATTAAAACCAATTACAAAAAAATAACTTTCGTCTTAACCCTAACCAGAGCAAGCAGTTCCAACCATAAATCCACCACTACATCAGGGGGGATAACGCGCGCCATTCGCCCCCTGGATCCACCACTGGCTATGTGTCTAATGCAATCTTAGACAAACATTTTGTTGGGTACGATCCAGGTGCAACTCATAGATACAAGGAATCTTCGAAATATTGTTTTCATTTAGGTCTATCTAGCCCTGTCTACATACCTTGTAAGCAACAATCCCATCAGAAACGAACCGAATTTTGACTCCATTGTTGGGCGACATAAATCAATGTATTCAAAAAGTCGTAAAATAATTTTTCCATAGGGATCCTCCTGCCCAAGAAACTTATAAACGTCATTTTAAAGCTGATTGGAGCGAAAACTATACCATGGTATGTGTTTCTAAAATGTTCAAACAGTTTGTGGTAATTAACTGTAGGTAAGGTGCTATTCGGCCCAATACCCACGTAAACTCACGGAATTTTAATATCAATAAAGACTTGGCTTTTTATGTTGATTCTAAATATACAAGGTTCATTAATTTTAATGTTACCCACTAAGAGCTACGAGCCTCAGCTCCCCCCCCCCCAGTCAAGGAATCTTAATCAAAATCACGCCATTAGATTTAGTGTATCAGAGACCCGACTGTAGAGCTTTCAAGCTCCTGCCTGCAAAAATGTGGGATTTTGTATTTCTTCCAAAGAAAGATCACGGATGCGTCTTTATTTGTTTGTTTGCTATTTTTTTCCCCGGGGTAAATATATTTAACCAATATCCCTACAAAACCGGGAGAGGGCTCATTCGAATGGAAATTAAAAGTTATAGTGTTTTTTTTAACTTACCAAAAAGATTGAAGGGCAGCTAGACCCCTACCACACCCTTTTCTCCCCCAAAATCGTACAATAAAAATTTTGAGACAGTCATTTGGTTTAGCATAGTTGAATGGTCCGATAACTATGCCTTTGGGGACGACAAACTCCTCTACAGTCCCCGAGGAAAGGGATACAAGCTATGAAATTTGCCCTATGTTTGCATACAGTATTTGTTATTGGGAATTACAGACATTTTCTTTTCTTTTCTTTTTTGGGAAGAGGGGGGGGGGTGAAATTCCACAGGAGAATTTTCCGTTGGGACGGAAGTGTCTGGCACGGGAAATTTACCAGAATTCCTACAGAAACTGTTTCTATTTGTCTTACTTTTTCTTTGGCAACTCAATTTAATTTGTGGAATATTATATGTGGTATTTCGAGCAATTTTTGAATCAATTTCTGTTTCGATTTGAAATCCATTGCACCAAAAGCACCTCCTGAAGGTTTCAAAACCATCTTCGAAGCCGAACTACTGATGCTGCGGATACCACATTTGGCAACCTAAGTAAATATAGTGTCTTTGATTTTAATTATAACTTAATCGTGAATAGATTTTAGATTCCGTTTTGTCTTAAAATTCCAGACCTTTTAGGTATATTTAAGGCAAAATGTGTTGATCCATTCTCTGTCCCCTCTCCAATTTAAAATTCGAGATTTAAACACACCCCCCCCCTCCCTCCTGAAAAAACTGAGAGTTTCAACTTGATCTCCTAAGCCTTTCCCAAAATAGTGCAGATACACTATTTTGATGACCTGGCAACACATAGTGTCTTTCAATTCACCTCGATACTTCATAGTTAATATATTCTTAATCCATTAGCAGCGTATTGTGTAAGAATGTTTAAAACTGACCAGATATAAAATTGGTTTATACCCTTCCTCCGAAATAAGATTTGAAATCCCCTTGCTCTACCTTCTTCTCAACAGTCAAACAGTTCGTGGTAACAAACTCTAAGTAAGGAGCGATGCAGCTCAATTGTAACCCAAACTCTAAAAACGGAATTGGGATATCAATAGATACATTAAATAATCAGCTTATAATACTGATTCCAAATATATAAAAGGCATCAAGTTTAATGTTACCCATCAAAAATTACAAGCCCGAGAAAAATTGACTGATTTTCGAACAAGGGGAAACAACCCCTAAAATTCAAGGAATCTTAAAAAAAACACACCATCAGATTCAGCGTACCCAAAAACTCTACTGTAGAAGTTTCAAGCTCCTATATGCAAAAATATAGAATTATGCTATTTTTGCCAGAATACAGGTCACGGATGCTTATTTATTTGTTTGTTTCTTTTTTTTCCTAGGATGATTGTGTTAAAATGATGCTCCTAGAAAATCGGGAGAGGTCGCATTCAAACGAAAATTGAAAGTTCTAGTGCTCTTTTTAAGTGACAAACAAGATTGGAGGGCAACTAGCCCCTACCACACGCCAATTTTTTCCTGAAGTCATCTGATCAAAATCTTGAGATAGACATTTTGTTCAGCAGAGTTGAAAGATCAAATAGATATGTCTTAAGGGATAAAATGGACCGCCACAGTCCGTGGGGAGAGGCCTCTAAGTTGTGAAATTTGCCCATTGTTCACGCATAGCATTTGTTATTGGGAACCATACAGATGTTTTTCGGGGCGGGGGGAGAGATTCTGTGCTTCGGTTGAATTCCTATTTGGAGTATCTTCTTTGGGGAGAAAAATTTGCGGGAGAGGGGTGATTTTCCAGGAAAAATTTTACACTTGGGGGATTTGTCGAGTTCCTATACGGAATTCTTGTTAATTGTCTTACATTATCTTTGCCAACTCAATTTTGCCTGTGGAGATGTTCCGGGGGCTATTTTCCGCGTCCTTTGATTTCTTGAAAAAGTTTCTACGGAAGGGGACATTTCTGGAGTGATCGAGAAAACGATTAGAAATTAAAGTTTTTTTTTAAATGAAAGTATGCTAAGGATAACTTTTCATGCTGAATCGTCCGCAAGAAATTTTACGGGGAGGAAAAATTTTCGGCGAAGATGAAACTGTCTGGAAGGAACATGACGGGCGGGGGGTGTACTTTAAATTGGAATAAATTTTCACGGAGAAGTTTCCTGAGAGACGGCGGGGGGGAGAGTATATTTCATGGAGGCTAAACCAGGCTTACCAACATTATTTGAAAAACGAAAAGAAATTAAATAAAAAAAGAAGTCTTTTTTTAGCAGAAAGTAAGGAGCAACATCAAAACTCAAAATGAAGAGAAATGATTCCGTATATGAAGGATTTCCCCCTCTTCCAATATCTTGCTCTTTACACTAAAGTTTGACATTAGCTACTGTCTAATTAGAACAGAAAGCTTTATTAAAAGTGCTAAAAACTTTACCGTAAAGAACAAGGTATTGAAAAGGGGTAACCCTTCATATACGGAATAATTAATATACACATTTTTTTTAACTTTTTATAATTTTTTTAACTGAAAGTAAAGAGCGACCCTCCTCAACGCCCCACTATTTAAGCTAAAGTTTTTTACTACTATAAGAAGTAGAATTTTGACTAAGAGTGAAACAGCGTAGAGAGCGAGCCGTTGAGGAGGGGAGAGCCCTTTTCATATACGGAATAATTTCGGTTCATTTTAAGTTTTAATGTCGCTCTGTACTTCCAGTTAATTTTTTTTTTAATTTAATAGCTGAAAGCTTCAACTTTGTCCCATATGCTGTTTTCAAGATGTTACCTCCCCATGAAAACAATAAATAAAATATAAAAAAACACAGATCTTTGACCACCCTTTTCAGAAAAACTACGAAATTGTGCATTTTGACATGGTGGGACCGTCCTTTCAAGGGTTCTTTGACGAATTGATTGCTGGAATCATCATAAAAATTTCAGCCCATTTTAGTTCCTCCCCCTTTCTAGAATTATACAGGTACTCTTAGGCTGATTACTGTTGATAGGGAACTTTAAACCTAGAAGACTTCCCTGTTTTGAACATCAATTAAAAGGATACAGTATTTTTTAATCTAAAATACGTGTTATTTTCCAACTTTCATCTTCCAGAGTTTCTGTTGCTATTGACCAAAGTCACTCTTTACTTAAAAAACATTACCATGAAAGGTCTTACAAATTTAAATCAGCTGAAAAATAAGACGTTTGTTAAGATACTGACATTACCTGAGGGAAGAACAGGTACAATGCTTCTAAGGCTCAAAAACCAATGAAGTATGTAAGAATAGTTCAAAATAAAACGTCTAAAATTCCCAATACCAAATGGTATATGCAAACAAACAAAGGGCAAATTTCATAGCTTACATGCCTATCCTCGGGTAATTAATTTTTTCACAAGTATATTTCGCTACAAGTTTTCCAGTGGTATGAATAGCCTAGTCAAAACTAATTTGTTTTTTAAAGCGGATCAAAATGGAAGATTAACTCTGAAACGGCCAAATGTTGGCAACACTTTCACTGTGAACAACAAAGAAATCTTTGTGGAGCATTAAAGCTGAGAGGAAGTGGCCACTCCAGATATCGTTTATAGAGAAACCTATATCACATATTATATTATACAGACATAGGTCACGTGATTACACTCCATATGATTATCTAATTTCATCCTTATACTTGAGGCAATTTTTTCAGTTTTTTGCTTCCACTATCTGAATAATGTTTTATAAATTTACAAATTTAAAAAAGATGAAGAGAAACAAAGAAATAAAGTAAAAAGAATAGGAATGTCGAATGCACCAGGATCCACCCACGAGTGTTCCCCAAGTATTTCGACACGTATCGAATTAGGTTCCGACTTACGTTGAAAAAAGGTAACTTTTTTGTTCTGTCCAATTTGTAGGTGAAAACGCTCCATCTTCAGAAAATCGGAGTTTTCTACCCTTTTCTGATAAAACTTCAAACTTCTAATCGAACAGTTAGATTCGTAGATATTTTCCTACATAAGCCTTTTCAAACAATAAGTCTTTAAATTGAGCCTTCTCGAGAAGAAGTGTTTTTTTTTGTTTTGTTTTTTTACAAAAACTGTAGAATCATCGGTACTTCTAGCCTATGTGCCTTATGATCAAAGTTAAAATTAATCAGCTTCAGTATCTGTTTGAAATATTTTTGAAATTAACAACAAATTCAGTAAAAATATTTCCTGGGGACCAGGAAACAAAGTTCAAAACCTTTGGAAGCTAGCCTTATGAAATTCTTATGCACATAGTGGCAAATCTTACCACCATTTAAAGATGCAAAAAGGTAAAAACAAGAAAAGTGCATCAAATTTTACCTTGTTCAATTTCTCTTCATGTAAATCCAAAGCATGACCTAACCAATTATATCTGATTCCAGTCCTTATTTTCTTGCCTAAAAAACAAAGAGAGATAATAATAAAGAATTTATTGTCTGAACTAGTTTTTACAAAACATATACTTAAAACATGGTTGACTCTTTCTTTTTTTCTTTTCCTTTTTTCCCGTTTGCCCTGTACTCGCTTCTCTCTTGCAAGTAAACATCTGTACATTCTTTTTTAAAACCCTCATCTTGGTACCATTTTTCAAAACACTGTCTCTGCACTGCTGTTTCCTTTCTACATTTAACTACCATCATCAAACCATTTTCTTTACAGCATTTTTTAAAAGCATCCACTTCAGGAATACATTTTTCAGTTCTTGCCTTTTCTCTCATTATTTTTGGTATTAAGACATCTGTTTCAACTTTCCTTAATGTTCTGTCATTTGGATCTCCAAAGCCGTGAGGTCCACCACCAAGTTTGTCAGATAAAACACCAAACTGTTCTTCTGCTTTCCTGAAGATATATACATATACTTTAATTATTACTGATCATTTCTGTGTTGCTTTGAAAAATATCTACATAACCCCTGTACAAAAATTAGTATTTGAAACAAAAAAATTTTCTGGCCAGAATAAAATGATCTAGGTAGGTCAAAATTTGAAAATATTCGCTAACAGTCTTAATTTTGAAAGATTAAAAATTTATATGAGCAACGCTATGTTTATGAGTACACTTCAAGAGCATAAATACGTCAATTCTACTTCAGGAGTAGTTATATCGTTTTTGGTTTCTATAACGCATACAAAATTACACAAGAAACATATCTAAGTATAAAATACCAAACGTAATGAGTCTATTTACGAAAGGAGTTTTCAGCAGTTTCGTAATACCCAGAGGGCAAAAACATAAATTATCAATTGCTCAAAATGAATAAACTGGACCATCAAATGAGACAAGATCAAGAAAACACCCTGAATAATATAAAAGCATAATGGGTGAATATAAACAACCTAGACTATTAAAAGTGACAAGATCAATCAGAGAAGTTAAGGCAAAGAACATTGAAAAAACATATGAAGTAATGATAAACAAAAATAAAGAACAAAGAAACATGTGGTTAGAACACTTGCAAGTACAACAAGTCAAAACCGAAAGTGAAGAACAAAGAAATATACGGTTTTAAGATATGCGTCAACAAAGATCAGGACAGATTGAAAATGAAAGCAAAGAACAAAGAAGGCATTTTAAGCAGTTTCACAATACCAGGAGAACGAAAACGTAAATTAACAATTGCGCACAATGAAAAAACTGGACCATCAAATGAAACAAGATCAAGAAGAAAACCTGAGAAATGTTAATTCACAGGTGAAAATGAACAACATAGAGCATCAAATGTGAGAAGACCAATGCCAGAAGCTAAAGTAGAGGACATTGAAAAAATGTATTAAGTAATCATAAACAAAATGAAGAACAAAGAAATATTGGTTAGAATACTTATGAAATACTTTAGAATATATCACAAGTTAACCATCAAATGAGACAAGATCAAGAGCACGGCCTGAGAAATGTAAATTCATAGATGAAAGTGAACAAACTAGGCCACCAAAAGTGACAAGATCAATCCGAGTAGCTAAGGTAAAGGGCATTGAAAAAAATGTCTGAAGTAATCATAAACAAAAATGAAGGACAAAGAAATATGCGGTTAGAATGTTTGCGAAAATAGCAATTAAAAGTCAAATCGAAATTGAAAAACAAAGAAATATGCAGTTAAAAGATAAGCAGTAGCAAGAGTTACAACAAGTCAAAACAAAAGTGAAGAACAAAAAAATAGTGGTAACAAGACACGCAACAACAAGGATTAGGACGAATCAAAAATGAAAATGAAGAACAGAGAAAGATGTGGTTAGAAGATATGCAACAGCAAGAACAAAAAAAATATGCAATTAGAAGAAAGCGGAAGCAAAAACTACAAGTGACAGCAGTCAGAGTCAGAACATGTCAAAAATGAAAGTGAAGAACAAAAAATTGTGTAGTTAGCAGATATGCGAAAGCGAGTATTAGAACGTGTCAAAAGTGATACTGGCAAACAAAGAATTGTGCTGTTAGAAGACAAGTGACCATAAGAATCAGAACGAGTCAAAAATGAAAGGGAAAGAGAAATAAATATCACATTAGAAGCAAAACGACATTTCAATCTTTGATGCCAAAAACTTGTGGTGCAAAACCCAGTAAAACAAAACAACGATGCAGTAAACTACATAAACGTTAATTACAAGTCCTTGAAGCCCATCAATGTTGTATGTGTTCACTGTGAAGTCCTCCATTATCCCGAGGAAAGAGTATCCAACAAAGGCGATCTATTTGGAGGTTGTTGCTTGTTTGATGTAATCGCATTGCCACCTCCACAATTTCCAAATGAATCGGTTTGGTCTTTTATTGGACATCACTTGCTGTCTGCAGTTTCACAAACAAATCAAAAACTTGAACTCATGTTTTGCTTTAGCTTCATTCAACAGAAGCGATAAACGAACCAACAATAGTCGTAATGATCCCAGCTTCAAAGTAGCTGGACAAATTTATCACAAAATCAATTTAGCAGCACATTTATCATAAGCCTCTGAATGTGATTTTGAACCAAATTCACTTAGCCAAATGTACCTCTTATATCCCAATGAAGCTGTTAAAAAAGATCTTGCACATCTTTTAAACTATGGCAACTCTTGTAACTGAATGGATCCCTTGGAAGAAATATTGCGAAACACGAACAACTATGCCAAACATTACATGAAAATGCAAGACGTGGTAGCTTCAAGCTTCAATGGGACAGCAGTCTCGGTTAGAAGACAGGTGACAATTAGAATCAATATAGAAGCCTCCCGGAGACCAGCAGCAAAGCCGCCAGTCTCCCAGCACTATAAATTTGTATATGTACTCCCTCTTAAAATCCTTTTCTCTCCTTGACAATAAGAAGTAAGAGAAGCACTGAAGAATCGCATATTTTAGAGGTACTTGACTTGGAAAAGAGGTATCCTAAAAAAAAAATAAAAACAAAGAAGCAATGCCATTATTTTGGTATGTAGGCCAATAAAAATTTTCTTTTGTTAAAAGTAAGTTTTCTTTTTCTTAACTTAAAAAGTTGCTTTTTATTTTTTTGTACATCTTTTGGGTCACATGAGTGTTCAAATATACAAAGTTTTCCAGAAAATAATCTTAAAAAACTTTTTCCAAAAAAAGAACATTTTTCAAAGAAAATTAAAGAACTATATTAAAACAGAGATGATCAAAAGTGAAGTCAAACAGCTTTTTAAGCATAAAACAACCAATAACCACAATTAATAAATAATAAAACCCAGAATGAACAGGAATTATAATAAATGACTAAGCCAACCTCAAATTCTGGAGAAGGACTAACACCCCTGTGCCTCAAAGAAAAAAAAAACAACATAATAACCAAGATTACTGAAAAGAACAAATGAATAAGGATTGACAGTTTAATAAAAAACTGACATTCCTTTTTGAAAGTCACCTGAAAGCCTCAGGTCTTTAGAAGAAACCCCCTAAACATTTTAGTTTGAAAAACTTCCTTTGTGAAAAAAGTTTTCTTTATGAATTTATGCTTGTTTTTAATTAAAATAGCCTTTTCCATTGGTTAAGAAAAGAATATTTTTAGTCTTTCTGGCTTTTCACAACAATAACCCAGATTTTGGCTGAATCAAACAAAGGTCAACTTGGATGTAGACGTTCAACGACATGAATTTCCACTTCAATCTACATCTGCCATGATGATACATAGGTCGCAAGGGAAAACTTTTCAATTTGTCGGTAATAAACATAGTTCTCCAGCTTTAATCAAGGAACATTATACATGGCATTTTCTTGTGTGAAAAGACAACATATCTCTTTTTTTAAATTAATTAAATGACTAATAATTATAATATATATATTAAATCATTGACATTTCAGGTCGCAAGAACAATCTAAATAGATCAGGACTTTAAGAATGAATTCATATTTTTCCCAAGGTGGTTGTAACAAACCTGTGGTGCCATCAAGATTGATTGTGTATGACTATGATGTTTGACCTATGTAGTTGTATGGACGAGTAGGGTTAAGGCCTCATTCAAGTACTGATCTATATTAATTACTAATATAGGAAAACAGTCTTTCTTTTCCCCTTCTGTCTATTTTTCTTATGTGTTTGTGCTGTTGCATTGGTGATTTCTTTTTTCATATTATATATATATATATATATATATATATATATATATATATATATATATATATATATATATATATATATATATATATATATATATATATATATATATATATATATATCTGAGCGGCTAAGATTAAGCATTATCCACCTTGTTGGATGTTTATACTGCACTTAGGAGAAATAAATATCTAGCTAGTTTGATATTATCATTAAATTACTTAGAGTAGTTAGTTACATGCCAAGTTGGATACTAAAAGACAGGTTAGTACAAAGTATTATCCACCTAATTAGATGTCCATGCAATGCTTAAGTGAAATAATTATTTGGCTAGTTGGATATTATGAAAAATCTGCTTAGAAAATTTACTTATATGCCTAGTTGCATACTAGGACAAAGTATTATCCCCCTAGCCGGATTTTTATGCTGCGCCTCAGGAAACAATTGTCTGGCTACATAGATATTACTACAAAATTACTTAGAGAATTTACTTGTCTGCCGAATTAGACAATATAAGAAAAGCTAGGACAAAACGTTATCCATTTAGTTAAATGTTCATGCTATACACAAGAGAAATAAGTACCTGGCTAGTTGGATACTATTATAAAATAGCTTTAATAATTTACTTATCTGCCTAGATGGACATACATAAGAAAGTCTAAGATACACACTTATCCATCTAGTTAGACATTCAGGCTGTGAACTAAGTTTAATCCTTACTGAACTTGGAAAATTATGGCACCATCTATAAACTTATGGCAAGAGTCAGAAAAAGTGCTGAGTTTGCTGACCAAGCTCAAACTTTCTGTTGGTGACATGTCAGTATTTTTTGATCTTTATTTAACCAAACAAAGAATTTTAGCATCATTGGGAAAATCATGGCGCTTTGCTTCACAATTTTGCCAAACTATTCTTTTAACCATGTGACCAAAACATTGGGGGAGGTATCCTCCATACATGACAGCCCTGGTTGATTCAGGTGAAAAATACTTTAAAAGAATTTCTCCACAGTCTAAAATAGTCTATTGTCTAGGAAGGTAGTCTACTTTAAAAAATCAGTCTATCCTTCCCCATCCATACATAGTCTTCCAACCTTTGGTGAGCATGGTCAAGCTTTATAACACAAAACTGCAAAATTCCTGCAAATAGAACTATAGCACACATTGGGCTACCAAAGAAAAGCGTTTTGGGACTCAAAGGCTACATTTGCTAAATTCTCATTTGCAAAGTTATAAAGAATTTGGAAAAATATGTTCTAACCAAAAAAAATTGAATGCTGTTGATTTACAGATCTCCTAAAGTAAATATTGTAGGCGAAATAAAGAAGAATGGTGCCTTTCAAATCCCCAATTGAAACTTTCTAAATATAATATTTACTACTCAAATAAAGGCATGCTTCCTTCCTTTGTTTTCCAAAATATGGCTAAGGCTAGGCTATATATAAAACTAAGTTAAAACACTAATGATCGAGTTTCTTCTTGATAAACTGCAGCAAGTTTCTAAATAGACTAATCAGATTCTCATTTTTCTTTCCACTTTTATTTGTGTTTGAAAATCATTTTTAAATGTTAAGATTGCTTGTTGTATATGCTGTATTTTACAACAGCACACACCTTTTCTGTTTATGGCTGTTCTATATTAATTTATCCCACTGTAAATGATATGCAACTATGCAAATTTTACTATATTTTACAACAGCAAACAACAAATAGCAGCATTTTAAAGAAGAAAAACTTTTAAAGGGGTAGTAGAGTAGGAGAACAGCTCACTCCTCACAGTGTAGGAGTGCAGAAGAACAAAAAATTTGCAGTCTTGTCAGAGGCAACTCTTTAGTATTAATAGCCCTTTCCCGAAGCGCCAGGGGGGGGGGCTCAAACCCAGCTATTCGAACCTGGCAAAAATAGAGCTAGAACTTTCAAATCAAATGAGCTTACATGAGCTTATGACCACCATTTACAAGATTTATATGGTCACCCCTTCAATAAAAATATCATTTATCCCTGGGTTATAAGTTATAATAAATACCCCTCAGCTCTGCAGGGTTATTACTAAATGATCTTTGGGCAATTTTCAACAGAATGGCTATCTCAAAATTTTGATTGGATACATTTTGGAGAAAGAGGCTGTTGCAGGAGGAGTTAATTGCCCTCCAATCACTTTTGACTCTTCAAAAGGAACTACAACTTCCAATTTCCAATCAATCAAGCTTCCTCCAAAATTTATACAACCAATATTTCCATGACAACTTGATGTGCCCCTGAGAAATAACTTACAACCCTTGCCCCTGGGCCCTTGGGATTGTGTCAACTCAGAATGGCATTGTTATATGATCTTTCAACTATTTAGAAAAAACTGCCTATTTTCCAATGCATTTGGGGATAAGAGGGTATGGGATGGGGGGGAGGAGGTTTTTGTCCTCCAATCACTCTTTACTCTTCACAAGAGAAACAGAATTTCCAGCCAAATGAGCCTCCTCCAAGTTTATGAGGTCACTCTCTACAAAAATCTTATATACCATGGGGCAGAACTCATAAACCTTTTCCCCAGGCTTGTATCAACCCTGAAAGTATTGTTATATAATATTTGTAAAATTTTCAACAAAATGGCTATCTAAAAATTTTGATTGGAGACATATGAGGGAAAGAGGCTGTTGGGGGAGAAGTTGATCACCATCCAATCACTTTTGACTCTTAAAAAGGAGTGACAACTTCCTGTCTCCAATGAATCAACTAAGTTACTAAGTTTCCTTAAAAGTTTACACAAGCACCCCTTAAATGTCCTCATAAAACCTTAGATGTTCCCAGGAAATAATTTACGGCCCTTGACACTGGGGGGCTGTGTCAGCCCAGAGGTACTGTTCTGTAATGCATGGACTATTTTGAACAAAATAGCTATCTTAAACATTAGAATGCTTACATTTAAGAAAAAGAGTGGGGGGGGCTAGTTGCCCTCTGGTCACTTTTGACTCTTGAAAGGGGAACTAAAACTTTGATTCCCAATCAAATAACCCCTTTCCAATGTTTATACAACAACTCCTTCCATAAAATTGCTGCCATGAGTTTATAGATGGTTCCACAATTTCCCATTTGGTTAAATAAAGAGCATTAAAATAGTGACATGATATGTACCAAAGTCTAAATCTTGGTCAATAAATGCAGTGGTTTTACCAGCTTGTGCATTGATTTCAAGTATAGTATTTGAAACTGACATTATGCTAATTATTGACAAAAATAGTCAGTAAAAATGATCAGCAAGTCAGTAAATCCCTTGCTTCTCCCCCTCAA
This sequence comes from Artemia franciscana, assembly GCF_032884065.1. Taxonomy (NCBI): domain Eukaryota; kingdom Metazoa; phylum Arthropoda; class Branchiopoda; order Anostraca; family Artemiidae; genus Artemia; species Artemia franciscana. Next base: position 15,127,440 of record NC_088883.1, on the reverse strand, counting down.
ACATTTTGCTAGGCCCTGGCATTTTGCACACTTCTATATATGGATCCTCATTGTCACTTATCTTCTAACTGCAGACATGAGCCTGTTCTTTATGTCATGATGGCATCACAGGTTTGTTACAAACACAATGGGAAAAATATGAATTCTTCCATAAAGTCCTGACCTGTTCTTGTTCCTCAGTAGGAACAAGAACTTGTCAAAAATGAAAGGGAACAACAAAGAATTATATGGCTAGCAGACATGCTGAAGCAGCTATCAGAAAGTGTCAAAATGACAGTGAAGAACAAGGAACTGTGCTTTTAAAGGACAGTGAGAATTGGAACAAGTCAAAAATGAAAGTGCATAAGAAAATAATATTATGTTAGAAGAACAGCAACACCACAATCTTCAATGCTAACTAACTGTGGCATAAAAACCTAATAAAGATGCCATAAACTATGCATGTTTTTTAGAAGTTATTGGGGTCCTTAAACTCTCTGTATATTCACTCTGGAATCCTCCATTATCCTGCAGTAAAAGTTGCCAACAAATATGAGTTGCTTGTGGACTGCAGCCTGCTTGGTTGAATTGCATTCCAGCATCAACAATTTCCAAATAAATCTGTTTGGCCTGTAATAGGACATCCCTTGCTCTCTAAAGAGTTCAACAAATACATACAAAACTGGTACTCATGTTTTGCTTCAACCTTCATCCAACATAAGTGATGATCAAACCAAAAATAATCATAATGTTTTAAGCTTCAAAGATATATATATATATATATATATATATATATATATATATATATATATATATATATATATATATATATATATATATATATATATATATATATATATATATGTATGTATATATATATATATATGTATATATATATATACATATATATATATATATATATATATATATATATACATATATATATATATATATATACATACATATATATATATATATATATATATATATATATATATATATATATATATATATATATATATATATATATATATATATATATATGTGTGTGTGTATTTTTTTTCTCAAAAACGCCTGGGGAGATTTGGTATCTTGGAAAATTTTCACATAAAAACAATCAAGATAGATAAGAAGTCTGAGAGAATTCATTAAGAGCCTTAATGTTGATTTATGCAATGCTTAAACCACCAAATGTGATAAGATGTGAAAATTGACAACCTGGACCATTAGTTGCAACAACACCAATACAGGCAGCTAAAGCAAAGAGCATTGCTAAATTGTGTGAAGTAATCAAAACCAAAAGTGAAGAATATAGACAAATACAGTTAGAAGATATGCAACAGCAAGTATCAAAACATTTCAAAAATGGAAATGAAGAGTAAAGACACAGGCAGTTAGAAGATAAACAGAAGCAAAAATTATAGCATGTCAAAAATTAAAATGGAGAGCAAAGACACTGGCAGTTAGAAGATAAGTAAAAACGAGAATTAAAGCATGTCAAAAATGAGAGTGACAAGCAAAGACACAAACTGTTATAAGGCATGCAACACCAAGCATGTGATCCTCAAATTCGGAAATGGAAATCTTCCTAAAAATATTTGTAATGATATTGAATTACTGGAAGACACAATTGGCAATTTAATTGAAGAAGTTTTTGCAGAATGTTTGTCCAAACAAAGTTTCAATTTAATGAGGGATCAAGTTATTTTAGCTTTGATCAACAAAGAAGCTAGTAAAATAACTGCAAAATTGTCAATTGTCTCCCAGGAGAATACTAATCATATTGCTTCAGAATTCCTCAGTTCGATTGAAACTACAGAATTACCAATACATAACTTAAAGATTAAAAAATACAATAGCTATGCTTTTGCATAACATAGGTGTTTCTGGTGGGATGTGCAATGAGATGTGCCTTATTGTTACTGAATTATGTGAAAACATAATTGAGGCAGATATCTTTACTGGGGAAAACCAGGAAAAGAAGTTCACATATCTCAAGTTGCATTGGACTCTAGTAAACGTTAACTTGGATGTAGACTTTCAACAACATCAATTTCCACTTCAATCCACATTTGCCATGATAATACATAGGTCATAAGGGCTTGAATTTTTTGACATTGACCTTAGTTCTTCAGTGTTTATCATGGAACATGATACATGATACATGATATAGGGCTATGCCTAGTTAAATATGCATTAGAAGAATTAAGATAAAGTATCATCCACCTAGTTAGAGAAACTGAGTAGGCTCTCATGCAGAACTATATCTAGTTATTGGGCAATTTTCTTTTGATTTTTTAATTTCAATTGTTTCTCTAGTTGCATAATGTCTTGTTTGCTTAAAATGACTTTTCAATTAGCTAACTAGTTGGGTAATCTATGCAAAACTTAAGTATGGTTTGATATGATTTTTACATTTTATTGTATTTATGGTGGAAACAATGTTTTTCTATTTGCCTACACTGATGATATTGTGAATCTAAGTTGCACCTTTTTAGGAAGTAAGAGAACTTTTTCTAAACTCCAGCATCAATATCAGCAAATTGGTCTGAATTTTAATGTTGATAAAACTGTAACAATGGCTTTAAATCTTAAGGGGAACTCTTACATGCAACTTGAACATTCTAAAACATCTATTCTACTTTCTGATAGCCTTATTCATCTTGGTATACCCATTGGAAGAAGTATTAAAGAAACCATTAAGCTTGTAACTTAAAACCAAGAACTTAACTCTGTAACTTAGAATCAAAACAATAACAAATACATGTGGTTGCATAATTTTGAACCCTGGATATATATGTATTAAACTGTGAGATAAAACTGTTTTTCTTTGTTTTTTGCATTTTCTCAGGTCTTGTGTTACCCTAGGTGTTGATTTAAGGGACCTACCTCAGTGCTGTGATTGATATATTTAGACTTTTGGGCAATTCATTTTAATTTCAATTCTCCAGGGAATTGCACATCTTCCCGTTCTTCATTAAGCGATATCAGTGTTGAATTTTTCCGCCCAGCGTTGCCGCTCATTCTGAAATTATGGCGTCCAATAGCTCAAAACGCCTAAAACCCGCAACACCCGAAAAAGGAGTCGATAAGTGTGCTGTCTCTGGTTGTGTTCTGAGTGAGTCCTCGCCAGCCATTCAGTGTGATGAATGTGATAAATGGCTCTGTGCAACATGTCTAGGAATGAGTACAGCCGAATACAACATTTTCTGCAAAATGAATGAAAGACTTGGAAGTATTTGGACATGCCCATTATGTAAAACAGGTTCCAGTAAGCCTGATGTTCCAAATATAGTGAAAAGCACTCTCGAATCCCATTGTAGTGAAATGCGTGACATGTTTGCTGGTTTCAGATCTGATATGCAGACTTCTTTGGACACTGTGAGGGCTCAGGTGGAAACGCTTGAGACGGCTATACAATCAAAGGTTTCCATAGATGATGTGCAGAAACTTGTGGAAAACTCTATAACTACCCGTCTCGAAACAGACGTCCGCAAAATAGTGAGACAAGAGCAAGACAGAAACAGAAGACGACTTAATCTGATTGCCTATGGCGTTCCTCTGCAAACCAACGATGCTCAGTTCATCTCAACTTACTTAAAAGATGAATACTCAATTAATGTCGGGGCTATTACTAACTTGAAACGTCTACCTAATGGTAAGAATGCAAATACCATAGACAGACCCAACCCAATCCTTTTTTCTATAAATGATTACAAAATAAAAATTGATATATTGAAGGCCTCAAGAGAGAGGAGGGGGAGTATCTCATTCTTTGCTGATGCATCCAATGAAGACTGCCAGAGAAGGAAAGAACTAATTGAAGAGATAAAGAGGCGTGCAGCAGCCGGTGAAAAAAACCTTGTCATCCATGATGGCGCCATCGTGTCAAAAAACGTGATCCCCCGGGGGGAGGGAGTCCTTCCCCCCCCTTGCTCGATGGTTCACTAGACTTACCCATATCCCTTGTAAATAGTGTAAATAATGCATCAAGCCTAGCCAGAAAGACTTCTATAAGTTCAACCTTTGTTTCCGCGGCTTCGGTTTTGAGCTCTGTCTCTCCATCAAGTGCTGCATCTGATTCGTCTGAGACCAACTACGTCACTGCTAGTTCGGGCGACAAAAATCCATATCAGAGTTCAAAAGCCAGAACTAGCAACAGCCCAGTCGGCCAAAGAAAACGGATGCAACTAAGAATATTATATACAAACATTGATTCTTTAGTGCCAAAACTCTCAGAACTAAAAGTGTTACTTTATGAAAAGGATGTAGATGTTTTCTGTGTTTGTGAGGCGTGTCCTAAGAACTCTTTGACCAAATTGGAAGACGCACATATTCAAATCCCTGGATACTTACTCCTGAGCAACCTAGATAGTAACCTGTGTCGAAGAGGAGTGGCTATCTACACTAGGCTTGGAATTAAGGTAGATAAAATTGATTTTTCTATTTCTCAACCTACTAATACTTGGGTGGAACATGTATTAGTTAGACTTCTAATTGGATTTGAAATTGTGAATATTGGTGTGCTTTACCGTAGCCCATCAGCTCCAAACCAACTAGTATCTCACCAAGCAGTTTCTAACGTAATACAGATCTTATGTAATCTAAATTCATCACTTGTGCTTTATGGTGATTTTAATATGCCAGAAGTTCGTTGGTCTGAAGGTATTGGGTACTCACCCCCTAATAACCCCTCCTACACAACCATCCAAACCCTTGCTGACAACTTCCTAACTCAGATAATAATGCAACCCACTAGATTTAGACATTCACAACAACCATCATTACTTGACCTCCTTATTACAAATGACCCTGAGAGGATTACTTCCACTTGTTACCTCCCAGCTATTGGTGCAAGTGACCACATATGTATAATGAATGACATTAATATTAACCATAGTCGTGATGGTAAACTTAAGAGAACTTTTACCAATTATGCTTTAATCCGTGAAGAACTAGCTAATATAAATTGGGATGAGGGATTATCAGATGAGACAGACATTGAATCTAGTTGGAATCGTTTTAAGTCTACTTTACTAGGTGCATATAGGAAGCATACAAAGGTTTATTGGTCAGATAAACCAAAGACTCTTCCATACCTTCCCAGGAATATTAAGAAAATTATCAAAAAGAAAAATAGAGCATGGAATAAATACCTAAAATGCAAGTGTGACAACCATCACAACAAATTCGCCATGCTCCGAAACAAGCTGAGAAACATGACAAGAAAAGTTATCCAAGACCATGAAGAATCTATCGCAAATGAGTCAAAGAAAAACCCAAAAAAGTTCTGGCGCTATGTTACAGCTAACAACCCTTCCCGTCGACGCACCAACAGGCTAAAAAAATCAGATGGCTCCAGTACTACTGACCCGAAAGAAATCGCTGATTGCATGAATGCCAGCTTTTGCACAAACTTCACCTCTAAGCCACCTGACATTACACTCCCAACCATACCTCCTGTAACAGTACACAACCCAATGTCCCCTGTAATCATTACTCAAGAAGATGTATTTAAAATACTAAGAAGTTTAAACTCCAACAAAGCTGCTGGACCTGATAATCTCCACCCTCGGCTTTTGATAGAATCTGCTGCTCACATTTCCCTCCCCCTTTCCAGAATATTCAACATGTCCCTGGCCAAAAAGTCAGTACCAAATGATTGGAGAACAGCAAATATTATACCAATTTTTAAGAAAGGCGACAAGGATAACCCAGGAAATTATCGACCAATAAGCCTAACCTCAGCCATTTGCAAGATTATGGAAGGTATCATTAACCATGCTCTTATAAATTATTTAGAAGAAAATACACTTATTAGCGATAGACAACATGGATTTCGCAGGGGCAGGTCAATCGACACCAACTTTATTCAATCATATGATCATGCAACTAAAATTTTGGATATGGGTAAACCGGTAGACATTATCTTACTTGACCAAGCCAAAGCCTTTGACAAAGTTGAACACTCATACCTGTTGCTGAAGCTTAGAGCTTATCAGGTGCATGAGGATGTGATTGATTGGATTGGAGCATTCCTAACTGGCAGATCTCAACGTGTCATGATCTACACTGATAATGGCGATCCAGTTTTCTCCTCCACTTCCCCGGTTATAAGCGGCGTCCCACAGGGAACCATCCTTGGGCCAACATTGTTCAGCATATATATTAACGACTGTACAACTTATCTATGCAACCTTTTAACATTATATGCTGACGACTGTAAGCTCATTGGACCTGCTGAAACTGAAGAAGAAAGAGCCTGCATTCAGCTGGACCTTGACAGGCTATCCTCTTGGTCATCAACTTGGGCCCTACAATTCAATGCAACAAAATGCAAGGTACTGCACTTAGGGCACAATAACCCCCACCATCCCTACCATATAGGGTGTGATCAGTTGGAAGCAGTTGCCGAGGAAAGAGACTTAGGCGTCATTGTGGACAAAGATTTAAAATTCCACAGCCACACTCAGGCTCAGGTTGCAAAAGCTAATCGAGCTCTCGGACTCATTAAGCGCTCTTTTGTAGCCAGAAAGTCATGTGTGGTTATAAAACTTTATAAATCCCTTGTCCGTCCCCACCTTGAGTTTGGCTTGACTTTGGCCTTTCCCCAAAATAAAATGGACACAAGAGCCCTTGAAAGTGTCCAAAGGAGAGCAACCAAACTGGTCCGTGGCTTAAATAATGTCCCTTACCAGGATCGCCTAGGATCTTTGAGACTTCCAACCCTCACCTATCGAAGATATAGAGGAGATGTGATCATGGCACGCAAAATTTTCAAATCCGGTCACCTGAACCAGATCTTCACCCCCTCTTTGGCTAACAATTCAAGAGGTCACAGTCTTAAGCTTCACCTGCCTGGATGTCGGAGAAGGGAACGACGTGGTTTCTTTTCCATTCGGGTGGTCCACCTCTGGAATAGCCTATCCGAGTCTACCATCCAAGCTGAGACACCCCACTCCTTCAAGGCTGGAGTCGACAGGGACTGGGAGAGGGCCGAGTGGAGGCTGGACTGGGAAGCTAAGCCAACATAATTACATCACTCACCACCAGCGAGAACTACAGGAGGATCTACCACCTTATCTCACTGGCAAATGCGATTTAAGGTAATTTAAGGTAAGGTAAAACCATGCTAAACAGATTCAAATTATATATGCTTTGCTTACATCTAATATCACAAATCTTAGTTGGCTTTACCTTTCCAAACTTTAAAACAGTCTAATTGTGCCCTATCTTCTTGCTATGTCCTCTATTTTGAATTTTTTTTTCTGCTTCAAATAAGAAAAATATTAACCAAATATAGGCTATTTTAAATTTGCCAAGTATCTGCTCCATCTTCCTCCTTGGACCAGTAATTGTTCTCTGTTACAAAAATTTAAATTGATTCTGCCTGTAATCATTATTGATAAAAGAGTGAAATATTTCAAATCCACCACCAGAAAACTTAACCACTAGTAGTCTTCCCTCTTTGTAGTTATTTTTGTGTTTGTTGATTGTAATCTCTCTTTTTGTTGATTGTTTATTTTTTTTTTTGTCTTACTGTCACTAGTGCTACAACCCTCTTTTGTTTTGTTGACAGGTCAGAAATAAATTGAAATGAAATAGACATTTTTTAGACATTATCTATTGGGTATATTCCCATTTTTCAGCATAGTAAAATAACCCTTACCTAAGATTTTACCACCAAGTAGAAAAATGGTGAATAGGTCTAGGCCTACCAGCAGGATCAGTAAACATGGTTCATAGCTTAGAATTATAGGGACCAAGGCATTGAGGGAGGGAGATAGGGTATAACTAGGCATTAAAGGGATGCAATGGAATAAATATTTTGTTGTTCATATGGTTGGAATACAAATAAATTGATGATACCACTGGTTGCCATTTGCTGCTTCTGAACATGATAATTCCATTTCTTGCTAATTACATTTTAAGCCTTTTAGAACCCTTGAAAATAATAATTTCATTCTATATTTTTCAACAAAAAATACACTATAAAACTTGTTTCAAACTTACTAGGTCATTCTAGAACTTATTATACCCTCTTTAAGAAAAATATGAAATTGAAAAGTAGACTGTGAGTCTAGGCCTAGCCTACTCTTTTATGTGACTAGACTATCCTTGTTCAGAAATGGAATTTTCACCAACATTATCTGTCTCCTAACAAACATGAGTAAAAATAGAATTTTACGTTCAGGACAATGCCAATTGATAGGTTTATATCAGAATTTTGCATCAAGACAACTTACATCATAACCTGTCTCCTGTCTGTAGCAAAATTTTAAAGAGTCAGCCGTGTTCTTTTACTTGTCTTATTCACTGTTTGCACTTCATGATGGGAAGTTTTCCGTTATGGTAGACCAAAAATCCGTAAAATTCCGACGACAGAGAACGAAAAATCCGTAAAATTTTCCGTTAAAAAATCATAAAAATTCACAAAAAAAAATCTGCTCAAATAGAACTCTTGTGGTAAGCAGTTATTACAAGCAGAACAGTATGGTCTGTTGAAACATGTCCTGGAGTTCAGTGCTGCCCTTGAGAAAGATTCCACCAGATCCGTGGGCGGTCAAACGAGAAAAAAAAGCTAAAAATTCCATTTATTCACCTTTTGAAAAAGGTGGTGTGAGCGGGATAGATAAGAGGGCTGGGAAAATGATGCAATGGCTACTTGCATTTCACCTAAAATATCGTCAAGCCGAACTGCGGATCCCCTTTTTGTGTTTTTAATGCAACTAATGACACCCCCCCCCACAAAGATACCAAAAGAGTTTTAAAACCGATGTTTAACACTTTATGGATTTTTTTTGTATAGTCCAAAATGTCGCGGAGCATCTCGTTGTCTGTAAATTACTAAATGAATCCCGCAACTATCTCATTGTGAAAAAGAACACAACTTCATGAAATCAGATGTGTTAGTGACACTTTTGCTTGAGTTTGACTAGAGTATATCTCGGAACGCTCGTTTATAAGTCTATAGACTTCAATTCCTATCTGATCGTACTAGCTCAAACATGCAATATTCTGCTAAGTGATATACAAATCAGCCTGTTGTCTAAATTAGTATACAGCTAGGCTAACTCAGTAAAAATTATCCTTTTATCGTGATAGACTACGATCTTTAGTTACTTCGGGCTGAAAGAGCTCGACGGATTTAATGTTTATGTACGGTAGACTTATTAGAACTCATGAAAGCCAATAAATCGGAAGCTACCTGCTTTGAAAGCCTCTAAATTTTGAGAAAATACGCGCTTAGTGACTAGAGCGGATACAAATACAGATTAACTATAATATATAATGCTGTATAAAAAACAAACAACCATTTTTTGGGGTACTGGGATACAATGAAAATTAGCTACCACTTCATGTCGGCGACGGCATCAGCTCCAGAAACAAGAGCTTCACGTTGTATACTAGCTAGTGTTTGACACTCTTCAACCGTCATGTTTGCTTTGACTGAAATGATTCTTTTGGTTAGCTTTTTTTCAGGATGATCGATTCGTAGTGAACGTTTATCCTTCTCATCCCTGCCTTCGCTTGCATCGCAGTCCTTAGCGAGATGGATGAGAGACGATTCCAAGAATCAGTTTTGATGTTTTTTAGGACAATAAAAAATGTTCAATGACGGCTTACAAGAATGGTAGCGAAAGCAAATACCTAATCACGACCATGCCGTTTGCAAACCTTGGACTTCCTGTGGGAGTATTGATATCGGAAATCTTTTTCCAGAAGCCCTAAGTTTCAGTACTTTTGGGGAGGTCTGAGACCAGCATTTCCCGCCACTTGTCATGAAGGATTTTAGCATTCCAGTTCAGAAGTTCGTATTTGAGATGAAATTTTGATAGTTCTGTTGAAGCTGTCGAGTCGGTGGCCATCACAGGGTTTGACAGATCAGCGTATACGAACATTTCGTCGTCAAATACGAATCTTCGCTGTATCTGCTTAATCTCCTCGACGTAAAGACAACGGGCTGACAAATACACAAAATTAACAGAAAGGTCTCCAGTGCAAGTTCTTTGGTTTGGCTGCAACGTCTCCAAAGATTCATAGGCGAGTATCCCAAGATATACCTCTTTCAAAGCAAAGTATTCCCTGACATTTTCAGGGTTCAACTCTAGCACAGACGTCCCTTTGACATAGGCTGCCTTCATAAGGTTTATTGAAAATCTACGGATCAGCAGCTTTACTTCTGGCTGAATGATGGAAGAGCGGCTTTTCGCTCTAAAAGATTTTGTTAAAATCATTGAATAACTCCAGAAAATAGCTTTCAAATTCCAACTCGATTCTCAGAAGTGGATTAGCCAACTCCCTGTATATATAAATTGCAGGAATCAACTCGACCTGATGACTCACTGCATAGCTTACGGTTGCTTGAAAAGTTGATACGACTTGATCGTTTTAACCCCAAACTGGTTTCTGGACCGGAGTCGGTGAGCTAATAAGTCCAGGAATCAACTATGGTTGAAAAATAGTTGGAATGGAAAACAACAAAGAAGCAACAGTAAAGATTAATACTTAAAAAGATCAGTATGATTTGAGAATAAAAACAACTAAGTTCAATTCTTACGTAAAATCTTAGAAAATCCGGAAATACTACAGATCAATTTCTCATCCGTCGAAGGCCCAAAAATCCGTGTTTGACGGTAAAATCCCTCAAAGTGGCACGCTGGTTTAATACTTATCTCACTAATCCGAGCGTTTTACGAGACGCACATGACGTTAGAGGTTACTCGGATTACCCCCTCGAACGCTCAGGATTACTTGTCCGTGGGCTTGCACTTTCTAACCCCGAAAAAAAAAAAATTATTGAGTACAAGTGACGTCAATGTTACATATTTTTTTAAATGGGTAAACATGTGAAATCGTTAAGTCTAGAGAAAAGACAAGGAAACTGTAAATAGTGGAAATAATCTTAGATTTTCAGTGGCCTGTAAGTAATATTATGCATATTCCTTAGTTTCTAAAGGGTTTTTGGTGCTCTAGGCCCGTCTTGCATAGGCTAAGCTTCATAAGGAGTCAGAAGAAAAGTTTTTTTTGTTATTAAAAAGGTTAGTTCTTAGGAAGGCAGTTTCTAGTTTCTAAACCAGCCTATAATTTTTATTTGAAAAAAAAATTGAATGATTAGGCCAATACCTAGCCTTTTATATAGTCCATATTTGTTTAGATTGCAATTTAAACTGGATTTTTAAGGTAAAGTAGGGGTAAAATTTTACTTTAGCTACTTTTGGCTATCTTTGAAAGAGGTTTGGCTAGGAAAATAAAACTTTCAGGGATGTGTCTACAGGCTAAAGTATACCCCAGGAAGGTATTTTGAAGTACCTACTTCTACTTCTTTTCCTTCTAGAGGGTCCTGAAATTTTTGGGTGCCTTGTTTTTTGGTTATCAGTTTCTTTGTCTCTGGCCTTAGTTCTGAAAAGACAATTCCTGTTGACTAAGCAGAACTTTAAGCCAAAATACTGGTTTTTTCTAATTTTAGATCTTTTATGCCACCTCATTTTAGGTTAAATGTATGGCTTATATTATTTATTCTCCATGATTTTTTTTTTTATTTCATTGATGTCAGTTGCTTTCTGTTAAAAATACATTTATTTTTTTTTACATCAAGCTTCTTCTTTTGTGAAAAAATTTGAACTGTTTTTCTTTTTATATGTTGTACAAAATGTAAAGGAATACCTGGCCCTTCATTTCATAGATTCAACTAAAAGTCTTTGAGGCATCTTATATCAAAATACATCTGATACATTTTAATGGTTTTTTTAGATGACATAGGGCACCATTTTAGTTTTGCATTTCCTTTGCTAAAAATTAGTCTTAAAAAGTGCCAAGTTTAGAAAGTTATGTTAATATTCTTCTTTCTGATCAGTATAATTGTTTTCAAAATTCCTTCTGTTTAAAGCATTTTAGAGAGATTCTGAGCCAACTATGCATATATTGTTGTCACAAATGATTTTTCTCAAATGGACTGGTGGAAAACAAATAGAACATATAATTTCTCTTTTTTTATTATTTCTAGACTAGAATATCACAAAACTAAACATTCATATTGCTGATTATATCTTAAGTAAATATGATCCCTGATGGAATTTTGTTGATACCTGTCTAAAAATTTATTTGTCTTAATAAAATACATATTGTTTGTAGGACAGCAGTGAAAAATGGGAGCAACTATGACTTGAGTTTTTTTTTTTCAATAGTTACTTTTTCAAAATAATGTTTGTTCTCTGGTGACATTTGTGTTCCTTACTAAGTGGCTGGCACTCTAGGTTGAGAATCCTTTATCCCAAGAGCACATGTTTAATTCCTGGCATTAGCAGTTTATTTGGTTTGGGACAAAGGTCAGTGATGTAACTCTCTAAGTTCAGCCAGAATTGGCCCAAACTTAACAGGTTACCTAGAGAAATCTGGGGTCAGTAAACAGGAAGGGCATGCAAAAGCATAGGATGACTGGCCCCTAGCTTCCTATTGCACTTCCTGGTCCTTTACTGGGCTTCTTCTTAGCCTTAGAAGCTTTCTTTTAAACCCATTAAATGTAAGTACAAAGGAAGAAATGCCAGTAAGGTGGTCCTTCCTTTTCAGTGAATTGTTGATGTACAGACAAGAGTGTAGGTCATAAGAGGTGGCTGGTGAATGTTTTGCAAGGTTTAAAAATTTTGGGCAATTGCTCAGGTTGGCAATTGAGCACAAAAGTAAAATTTTGTGAATGGTTTTCTTTGTGAATGTTGTATTTATGTAATGTCAAGCATTTTAAAGTTAATCTTCATTGTTTTGTTTTAATTGCCATGGCCCTAGGACTTTAGTGTGTTAAAACCTACTTATGTCCATCCATTTTCTTTTAAACAGAGAGAATTTCTATGTTTCCTAGCTTCAATAAATGTATATGCAATTTTAAGACCAGGGTTACAAAGTAGGTCAAAACTTGCAAATGGAACTGTGGTATGACTAATTAATTTTTAAGAAATGTATATCAATTTAAAGATTAAAAAAATCATGTAGAAAAAAAAACAAGACAAGTAAATAAGTAAATAAGTATCCCTTTACAACCATTTAATGAAGTGTAGATCATCCCTAAGATTGAAATGAACAAAGCTTCAATTATGACTCTGTTTTCTTTAAACAGACTGAAGGGGCAAACCTCCAAGCTCTGTCAAATTCAATTGACAAACGAATGACAAATTGACATGACAAATTACATCTCACTTTTGGTCTCTTTCCTTTTCCATAGGAACTTTCTTTGGATTTTTTTCAGCCAAGTAAAACAGTAGGGACAGGATCAGGTATAAGTGACCTTCCACTTAGCCTACATACCCAGGGGAAAATCATGCAGCTATACTAATAATTGGTAAATTTTTTGTTGTTCTTATTTTTGATTTACAAATAAAGTGAACAAACCCCTTGATGTCTTTTTTATGTTGTTTACAAACATAATAAGTGCTTCAGTTGCAAATTTTTTAGCTCTTGAAAATGACCAAAATACACCCAAATAGTTTTTGGGCATAAAAAAGCTTAAAACATTTGTCTCAAACTTACTGTTTCATTATTAATCCATTTTTTAAGTGTTGTATAATCTATGAGTACTGACTTTCTTCAATCAAGTTGGATTAATAAGTTTTATAATATTATGCTGTTTTTCTTGTTCTTAGAAATTTCTTCTTTGATCCTTGCATTTGAAAATGTGAGCCCCAGAAGAATGTTGAATACAAGCTGACAACAAAAAATTACAAATGCAGAAATATGCAGAAAAACAGGTCAACCTCCAGTCATTGAGTTGCTGAAAAGAAGGTGGTGGACATACCTGGGACACGTTCTTTGTATGGAAGAGAGCTGCCTTCCTCAAACAACCTATGAATGGAAGACAGATGGTAGAAGAAAGAGAGGCCGCCCCAAAAATACATTGAGACAAACACATGACCAAGATCTGAGGACGGCCGGCACCTCACTAATACCTGTTTGGGAAGACATCATCACTGCAGCACCAATGCAAGACAAATGGAGAGGCTTTGTTGGCGCCCTATGCGCCACTAATGGCTCTGGAGGAACTAAGGTCTAAGGTAAGTTTTCTTCTTCTTGATGCAAAATTTTCGACTAAAGTATGTGGTTTTCGTCATTTTTGACAAAATAATGTATGTTTTTCACTGCCAAAATTTGTTAGGTTAAGTAAGGTCAAAAAGTGCTTAGACTTGAACTAGCAATAAGAGCAATTATTATATTTGTAAAAAACATACAAAAATGCATCAAGTGGTATATTCACTTATTTGTAATTCAAAATATGAACAACAAAAAATTTACCCCTAACATGCCAAATTTGCAAATATATAGCCCAAAATTATATATATTTCCAAAATTTATATATAATTATATATTAATTATAATATATTTCCAATGTTTTCTGCCACCTTTTACTTGTTTTTCCAGTTCTTGTTTTGCCACAGTTGCTTCAATTAACAGGTACGAGGGTTGAGGGATAGATTGGCAGAATCAATGGAAAATATGCAATTTCAGCTATAGATTTCCATATTAGGAGGGTTGGGGCTAAAGTAGAGCAGGGCTGCATGTAGAATGTGTTGGCTATAATTATTATGTAAATTACAAAGAATCATCTTTTTTTAAACGGTTTCCTTCTATAGATCTACAGGTCCTTCTCTTGGCTTATACCACATCAAGCATTATATAACCAGAGAAAAATAAGTAGCAAAAAGCTATATATACATAAGCACATGTTATTTAACAATGACTTCTCCAGTGCTTAACTATGACCCCTTAGTAATATTGACAAGAAATGAGTTATAGAAAAAGTGAAATTTAGTGGAAATGACAATCAGGAACTGGATACTGGCTCAAGTGGGCCAAGAAAAGGGCTATATAATTGGAGTTCAAAAAAGGGGGTGATTTTTTAGTGAAAAAACACTTCCCTGGCTAATTTAGGACTTTAAATTGATTAGCCTACTGAAATTTTTCTATTCTATGCAATTGAAATAACTTTCCCTTTTCAGAGCATTAAGACAATTTATCACAATAAAAAATATCCAAAGCATCTTGAATGGAATGACTAAAAAAGCAAATAACAACCACAATTTGCAATCTTACAATTAAACTTCTTGCCACACAAATTGTATTAGGCTACCCAGCTCTGAAATAATTGCTGAAGGTGTATATGCCTGTAAAATTAGAAACAGGCCCGAAGCCCCAGCCTCTTCCTTGTCAGAACTTAAAGCAATAATATAGGCTATTTTACATGTGAAAAATGTTGTTATTCTCGTAGTTATTCGTGCCGTTTCAAGTGACACGTGGCTGGATATATATTTGCTGTTATCTTTTAGGGGTTAAACCCCCATAAGTGGAAATCCCATTGGACAAGTAAAAGAACATGGGGTGAGAAAAACAAACACTACAACATTGACTTGAAACAGAAGGTGCAGTCATATCGGTAGCCGAAGGTTTGGGCAAAGCGATTTTACAAACAGATTCTCGATTAGAACGTTTCTCAAGAACAATTATAAATCATGAAATTGAGCAAAGAAGAAGCAAAACAAAACAAAAATAACAAATGCCCATGGATTTCCAATTTAATTTGCATATACTGATATTTATTCCTTAAGGTCTGAATAATTTTTTTTTTTATAAAAATCAAAAAGTGAAAGAATTGAAATGTATACTGTTTTCAGTAAAATACAAATTGTGTTCTGGTCTTGAGAACGTATGGGAATTGTCAGCCCTATCATGCTAATTTTTGCTCTGACTTATTTTTTATATGCAATTTTGGTTTGTTTCGGGTTTAATTTATTTATTGTTGGCGATTTGTCATAGTTTTACTCTTGGAAGATTATTTGACTTTATTTCTGCTCATTTTCGGTTTACTAGAGCTCTTAAGTTTTCTTTGAAAAACTTGTTTTGTGGAAAAGATTTAAAATCAATTTCTAATTGTTGTTTATTGAAACAGTAATTTTCACAGGAAAAAAAATCCACGACTTACCCTTGAAGATCTAACTTAATAAATAAGCCATTCTTGGGATGTTTCTTTGTCATCTTTTTGAAAATCCTCATGATTATAGCTCGTTTTGATTTAGTTCAGTCCTTGCCTAAATACTCTTTGAAAGCTTCACCTTAATACTCTTACCCTGCCTAGTAGCTATAGTTGTAGTAGAAGTAAATGGCAGTATGTGCATAGCACATTTGGTTTCTTCAAAATTCCCTCCAACACACACTGAAAGTCTAAACTCAATACCATAGACCATTCCTGAAGCATTGATGATATGTTTTCATGACCACCAGTAGGGGCAACGTATGTTCCAATTTGTTCAGTACAGTTTCAATATTTCCCAAATTTTCCCCTTAATGTCCTTAGTTTTAATAGTAGCAATAACAGTAGTAGCTGTGGAATTGATAGTAGTACCCCTTGCTTTAGTAGCAGTAGTAATAGCAGAAGTATTGACAATAGTAGCAGAAGCGGTAACATTAAGATACAAACATTTTCTTTTGGTTAGCTGAATATCTTCCCCAACAACCCTAGTAAGTTTCAACTTCACACACAAACTGTTCTAAAGTTATTGCTGTTAGGCCCTGTTGACAAAGAGCAAACAAGTAGTGCATTGAGATTCAGTTCACCTTCCTCTCTCTAAATTTCATGAAAATATTACCGTCATACCTTCATCGGGCTTATCCGCCAAAGCCGACGACTAGAACAAGCCGGTTTTATGTCAGATTGACCGACCACAGAACAGATATTTACAGTCCGTCATGTAGTCGAGAAAGCCAGAGAGTTTTGATAGAAAGCAATCATCGCCTTTGTCGACTTCCTAGCTGCTTTCGATTCAGTCGACCTGGACGCCCCGTGGAGCATCTGAAAGTCCATTCGGCCGCCAGATAAGTAATGCAGACTCTTCGAATCACTCCATCACGAAACAGAGAGCTGTGTCCGAGTCAACAGGTGACGTTGCCCGTTCTTCCAAAGCTGTAGAGGGGTTCGGCATGGTTGTGCTATTGTGCCCAAACTGTTCAACCTCATCATAGATTACTTCATGGCAAAGACAACCTAATGCTTAGACTTTGACTTAAATTTGGCGATCACATCCTCTCAGACACTGACTTTGCCAATGGCCTGATGCTCATGACGGAATCTATGGACCGACTGGGGGAAGCTCTGCACATCCTACAAGAAGTAGCTGCAAAAGTAGGACTACAGGTCAACTGGGACAAAACCAAGAATGTGGTCGTTGACCCATCCTCTAGCATCACCAACCCTCAGTGGCCCTGGACCAAACAACTACTGTCAACGTGGTTCAGCAGTTTACGTACTCGGGATCTGTCATTGCTGCTGACGACTCGCTTTTCCCTAATCTACAACTAAGAATAGTCAATGTGTCTGCTGCCATGGGGAGGTTAAATCGTCACCTATGGCGAAAAAAAGTATTAGTCGAAACACGAAGTTGCGAATTTTCAACGCTCTGGTCGGGTTGGTAATTCATCATAGAACAGAAACCTGACCGGCCACAGTCGCAGCTCTCAATACCGTAGACGTGTTCCAGACGAAAATCCATAGGAGGATGGACGGCTTGAGATGGTTGACTTAGTCAACAACGAGAAATTACTACAGACAACGCAGCAGACACTGTTTTCCATCCAAGTTGCAGAGCGCACTCTATGATGGTACAGTCAGCTCCATAGAATGCCATCACACCTACCGCCAAAAAATCGTGCTGGACTTTAACCCCGCAAAAACTGGCTGGAAACAACCCCACAGCAGACCAAATATCGATGGTCCGGTAGTCTTTCAAAATTCTTGAATTTGGCAAACATCGATGTCCATCGTGCACCAGCGTTATGTGCTAATCGCACCAGTTGGAGGAGGCTGGCATAACTCTCTACGCTGAGCCAAGCCTGGCAGGAGACATAATTCAAAGTAAGTCACATCTTTCAGCATAGTTGTGATAGTTGTTACAGTAGCAGTATTGGCATTATTAGTAGTTGTATTAATTGCTGTTAGTACTAATAGCAGCATTGAATATCCCTCTTTTCCAGTCCCGGAAGTTTCAACTTACTACAATAATTCGTTGCTACGGTACTGCTGATTTCTTCTTTTGATAACCTGTATGTTCGTGCACTTCTTGAAATTCTCCTCTCAATGCTCTTAGCCTTACAAGTAGTCGAAAAAAAGTAGTAGCTGAAGTAGTAGTACTACCAATATATAAAGCAGTGATAGTCATATTACTAGTAGCGTGAAATATTACCTTTTGGCCTGGTGATTTTTCCCTTTGAGTATTTTCTGAAAATTCCAACTTAATTCATAAATCAATCCGTGAGATATGCTCCTTTGATATTGTACATGGAAACAGCGGCTTTTAATTTAGTTCAGGTTTTTCCTTTAATATTGTAAATAGAGCTATCTGGTAGCAGTAGTAATAGTGGGGGGCAGCAGTAAAAGCAGTGGTAGAATGCTAACATTTCCTTTTTGATCATCTTCCTTATCATTTCTTGGAAGTTCCAAATTAATATTCTCAGTCATTCCTGAATTACGACCTTTTGACAATCCGAATGCACATAATATGTTTCGATTTAGTTCAACACTCCCCTTAACATTCTTTGAAATGCTCAAATGAATACCCTTTGTCTTTTTGGAAAGTAAAGTTCAACATGAATACCTTTCTCAATAACCTGTAGCATGTATTAACAATGAACGAATTGCTTAACTTACAGTTCTTGCCCTTAAAAACTGTGGTGAGGTTGACATCCCAAAAGGCATAATTATTAGACCTTTCGACAATGCTGAACAAAAAAGCTCTCTTATAATTTTAAAGGATCTTAGAGCTCCTAACTTCCAATCAATTTAGTCCCGTTTGATCCGAAGTTCATACGACCACCCGCTTCTTAAGAACCACATATGCCCCGGGTTAAAATATAAGTCTTTTTCCTAGGCTATGGGGGCTGTGACCACCCTGAAGGTATTAATGTATGCTTTTCGGACTATTCTGAACAGGTTGACTATCTCACAATTTTGGTGGGATGTCGTTGGGGGAAAAAAGGTGTCTTGAAGGGGGAGGTGTGGGGTTGCAGTCTTCCATCTCCTCTGAATTTATGTGATTTTTTTACTATTTTTTGAACAAGTGACTCATCTCATATTTTTATGAAATGGCATAAAAAGGATGACCTATTTCTTTGACTCTTAAAAAGTGCACTAGAACTTCTTATTTCCATTCCAATAAGCCCCCTCCGAAATTTATAGTACTGTTCTTTAAACAAAAACCTTATATACCCCTGGACATAGCTTACAACCCCTGCCCTTTGGGTTTAGGAGGGGTTGACATCATCAAAGACATATTTAATGGACCTTCCAACTACGCTGAACGAAATTACAATCTCAAAATTTTGCCTCTGTGTGTTTGGGGGAATGATAGAAGTGGGCAGTGGCCTGGCTGCCCTTCAATCACTTTCAAGCATTGAAAGGGGCACTAAAGCTTGCAATTTTCGATCGAAAGAGCCTTATTTGTCATTTTTACAACAACTTCTTCTATAAGGAGTGCCCTGATCTAAGAAAAAAATAGAAAAAATAATCACATTGTGCCAACATCCTTCTTCACTTACGCAGTGCTATTGTGCTGCCTGTTATCTAAAGTGTTTATAGATATCATACATTTTCATAAGTGATTTAAAGTATCTCTTGGTGATTTAAATCGCTTATAAGTGATCTAAAGCGTTTATATGTGATTTAAAGCGTTTAAATGTGGTCTAAATTGTATATAACTGTTCTAGTGCTTTTATGAGTAATCTACCGTTTTTATAAGTGATTTAAAGTGTGTATAAGTGATCAGATACAATTATAAGTGATCTGAAAGCATGTATAACTGACCTAACACTTTTTTAAGGGATTGACTAAAGGAAAATTCCACAACATGAGTTTTCATAGAAAAGTAAGGAGCTCCATTAAACCAAAGATGAGCAGAAATAAAGTCAAATAATCTTCCAAAAGTAACAATTTTAAAAATCAACATCAATAAATAAATTAAATTAGACAGAGCAGGGTTTAATAAATAACTGAGTCAAACTCGAATTAAACATAAGGGTGTTGCATCAAATACAAGCACTTTAAGTCACTTGTAAACGATTTAGGTAACTTAATCATGCCTTAGATTATTTATTAGCTCTATTAGCGCATCAGCAAATTGACTAAATGCTTTGGAAGCACAACGCAAAAGTCTCGAGCAATAATCCAAGGCTTGAGGGTCTAGTTTTATGATATCACCAATCATTCATCGACTGACGATATTCTTATGCAGCGACAAACTTTGAAATTTATAATAAAACTTTAAAAAGTTTATAAATGACAAAATAGAAGCAAAAAAGTACGAATTAATGAAATTGAACAATATGGTCGGCCCTAAGCCCCAGGACTTTGTGGGACTACATATCCCAGGATATGCAGACTTTATGCGGAAAGTTAACATTAGACAGACCAAATTTTTAAATCCCGAAATTCCTGAAAATAATCAGTTAAAATTTAATGAATGGAAAAACAAACGTTAAAAGGTTGATAAATGTTGAAATATAAGTAAATAAGCGTGAATAAGCAAATGTCGAACAGAAAGTCGGTTCTTAGCTCCAGACGGGTCAAGGCCCCGAGTTAAGGACATAGAGGCTTCCCCTTAAAAAGAATGAATGTCAAATCATGAAATTACAGAATATTAATTGTTAGAACTTAATAAATGGACAAAAAAACACTGAAAATTTGATATATGATAAAATATGCAAATAAGCACATATTAAAGAAAGTCTTACAGCATTTTCGCTTTCAAGCCCTAGCAGGGTCAAGACCTCTATAACGAAGCCATAGTTTCCACCTTAAAACACCATAAGTGTCCACCTTAAAAAGTCCAGAACTTTCAGCCCCCCCCCCTAAACAACCTGAAATAGAGCGGGGGAGGAGGAGCCCCGTATGGGTGGAAAGCTCAAAGAGAAGACAAGGCTAAGGATTTTCCTTTTAAACGTCACTCGAAGAAAATATCACGAAGAAGCGTTGATTATCAGTACATTAGCCCTGAAATGCTATGTAACTCCCCTTAAAGCCAAGTAAAAAAGACATTAGTGACACTAGTGCCATGAACAAAATCTCTTTTTCCAGACCATAAAATGCGAAAATTTTAAAATTTTATATATTATAAATTTATATATCAAAAATATTTTTATATATATATATATATATATATATATATATATATATATATATATATATATATATATATATATATATATATATATATATATATATATATATATATATTGACCAGGGCACTTCGTATCGAAGAAGTTGTAATAATCGAAAGTGACTGGAGGGCGATTTGTGCTTTACTGAAAACAAACACTTTTCAAATGTTGTAATTTTTAATTACGTAAATTAAAAATTTTAGAAATTTTAAGGAATAAATAATCAGTATATGTCAATTAAACTGACAATTTACGATCATTTGTTTGTTAACTATTCAGTAAAGCACCAATTTTGGTCTGATCTTGAGAAGGCATGGGGGTTATCAGCCCTGCTAAGGTAATCTCTGCTCGTTCTGAGTTTGAGTCGGCTATTTATTGTAATTTCTGTTCGTTTTGAGTTTCCATAATTTATTGATGGTGATTTGTGGTATTTTTACGCTTGGAAGATTGTTCGACTTTATTTCTGCTCATTTTTGGCTTAGTAAAGCTTTTTACTTTTCTTTGAAAAACTTGTTTGATTGAAAACCTTATTTAAAATCAACCACTTATAGACGCTTTAGATTACTCATAAGCGCTTCAGATCTTTTACAATCACTCACATCACCTTTAAACGGCCTGGATCACTTATGAACGATTTAGATCATTCATAAATGCTTTAGATCACTTATTAAATAAAAAAACAAGTTTTTTGAAAAGAAAGTAAGGAGCGATATTAAAACTTAAAACGAACAGAAATTACTCCGTATATGAAAGGTGCTTTTCCTCCTCGACGCCCCGCTCTTTATGCTGAAGTTTTTTATTCTTTTAAAAAGTAGAGTTGCGAGAAAGAATCAAACTTTAGCGCAAGGAGCGGGGTGTCAAGGAGGAATAGCCCCTTTCATATACAGAGTAATTTCTGTTCGTTTTAAGTTTTAATGTCGCTCCTTACTTTCATTTCAAAAAACTTTTTTTTCTTATTTAATTTCTGAAAGTTTTTCAATTAATGCATGTCTGATTTTGGCTCTCCGTACATAAATTATTAAAATGAAATTTGCATATTAGTTCTTTTTTTGGCTAAATGGCTTTCTCTTAGTTTTGATCAGACGATTTTGAGAAATAAGGGGTGGGGAAGGAGGCCTAGTTGCCCTCCAATTTTTCGGTTACTTAAAAAGGCAACTAGAACTTCTAATTTTTAACGAACGTTTTTATTAGTAAAAAATATACGTAACTTAAGAATTAACTTACGTAACAAACTTTTATATTCTTATATTTTTGATTATATATATGAGGGGGTTGGTCCCCTCGTTAATACCTTGCTATTCACACTAAATCTTGTTTTGTCCCAATTCTTTAAGAATGACCCCTGAATCAGAAAGGCCGTAGAATAAATAGTTGAAATTACAAAAAATAATTTAGCATAAAGAATAAAGTATTTATCTCCTCCTAAATACCTCGCTCTTTATGCTAAAGTATTTTTAGAATCCCTCATATGCGTAATAATCTCTTTTCGTTTTAAATTTTAATGCTTCTCCTTACTTTCAATTGAAAAAACTTTTTCATGTTTATATTTTCATTTTTTTTAATAGTAATGCTAGAAAATCCTGCGCCCTTTTCATTGAATTTCGCTTCCCCCATGAAATATTCCTCCAAGGAAAGATCCTCCCGTATAGCCCCCTCCCCTGAACCCCACACCCAAACCAAAAAAATCCCCCTGAAAACGTCGGTACTCTTCCCGGTAACCATTACTGTATGTAAACATTGGTCAAAGTTTGTAACTTGCAGCCCCTCCCCCAGGGACTGTGGGGGGGGGGGGTAAGTCATCCCCAAAGACATATTTATTATGGTTTTCGACTATGCGGAACAAAATGGCCATCTCAAAATTTTGATCCGTTGACTTTGGGAAAAAAATGGGCGTGGGAGGGGGCCTAGGTGCCCTCCAATTTTTTTGGTCACTTAAAAAGGGCACTAGAACTTTTCATTTCCGTTAAAATGAGCCCTCTGGCAACACTCTAAGACCACTTGGTCGATACGATGACCCCTGGGGAAAAAACAAACAAACAAACAAATAAACACGCACCCGTGATTTGTCTTCTGGCAAAAAATACAAAATTCCACATTTTGTAGATTGGACCTTGAAATTTTTTCTATAGAGTTCTCTGATACGCTGAATGCGACGGTGTCATTTTCGTTAAGATCCTATGACTTTTAGGGGGTGTTTACCCCTATTTTCCAAAATAAGGCAAATTTTCTCAGGCTCGTAACTTTTGATGACAAAGACTAAATTTGATGAAACTTATATGTTTAAAATCAGCATAAAAATCCGATTATTTTGATATATCTTTTAGCATCGAAATTCCGTTTTTTAGAGTTGCGTTTACTATTGAGCCGGGTCGCTCCTTACTACAGTTCGTTACCGCGAACTGTTTGATAAGCACGCTGGATCATTTATAAACGACTTAGATCAGTTATATACGCGCTAGTTTACTTATAAACATGTTTAAGTCATTTATAATTGCTTAAGATCATAAAAACATGATATGGTAAAAATAAGCAACTTGATTATATTACAGCCCTTGCCCTGGGGGTTGGTTTTCAGCCCCAGAAGCATAGTTATTTTCCTTTTGGAATATATAGAAGAAAACAGTAATCTAACAATTTTGATCATATGTATTTGGGGATAAAGGGTATGGGAAGGAGGTTGGATAATAATGATGGAATTTTGGAACTAGAATTTTCGATTTCCAATTGAATGAGCCCACTCCAAAATTTATAGGACCACCCTTTCCACAAAAACCTTACATGGTCACAATGGGCAACTTGCAAAAGTTACGACCCTTGTCCTGGGGGCTCTGGGGGATTTGTAAATCCCGGAGTTATAGTCATTTGGTTTTTGGACTATGTTGGGCAAATTTTATCTCAAAATTTTGATATGATGTATGTCGGAAAAAGGACACGAGGAGAGAGGCTGGCTACCCTCCGGTCCCATTTGTCTCTTAAAAAGGGCACTAGAAATTTAGATTTCTCATCGAATGAGACCCCTCCCAAGCTTATGCGATGGACCCCTTCCATAAGACCTTATATGTTAACAATGGGAAACTTCCATAACTTATTGCACGAGGACACGAGTCTTATAAAACATGAAACCTACGCTATTTATCATTGGATCTATTTTGAAAAAAAGGGCTATCTAAAAATTTGGATCTGAAGCAATCAGAGAAAGGGCCTTGGAAGAGAGTGCTGTTTGCCTTTTGATCACTTTTGAATTTCAAAAAGGGAACTGGAACTGTTCAAATCGAATGAATCTCTCTCGAAGTTTTTACACCCTTTTCATATGAAGTGCCTCTGAAAAAAAAGTATAATAAATAATCAAACATTGAAGCCTTTCTGTTTGTCTGGTTACGTTTTTGGGGTTTCGTGGATAGGGTGATCGTATAAGTCCTGGAGAGGGGATGGAGTCCCCGGATTAAAAAGTATTAAAAATAAAGCGAAGTTCTGGCTTCATATCTGGATCGCCAGGGGTTGCCCAAATGTGGGCCATGTTTTTGATATTAGAAAGAAGATCAAAGAAGAATTCAAGCGGTATCAGCGTATTTCCCAAAGTTACTTCTCAATGGGGACAAGTGATCAATTCCTCTAAGCTGGAACCATCTGCTTCTAGTGATATTATTCCTCTGGTTTCTTGGATTAAGCACTATTCCAGTATTTTCACTGTCATTAACTATGCTGTGCATTCTCGTTTCTCGTATCTCCTTAGTGATTTAGTTCCCTTGAAGCTGAACCGGAAGCTTATGCTCCCAATCTTCTATGAACAAGTGCTTAAAAGTGTTAAACAACTTAAATCGAAGTCTGTTGATCATGATGGTATTGCAGTCTTCCACCTTCGAACGGAGTCGTGAAATTTAGTGTTTCGCCTGCAACTGCTTTTCCAAGTGTGCTTAGCATCCTATCTGGTGCCTGACTCCTCTCTAAGTGGCGAGGTAACCTCGGTTCTACAGCGTGGAAAGGATCCTTTAAGTTGTGATTCCTATAGATCCATACCTGTGGCCTGAAATTTTAGCAAAGTTTTTGAGTATGTTTTGTTACTTTTGTAACAGGAATTATGAATAACAGTTAAAATCAATTTGGATTCAGGTGGCGTATTGGTTGCCAGAATGCCCACCGTGTTTCAACTTCTGTCCTTTTAAAGGCTCAAGGCAGTGGCCCTGATGTCCATTTTTATACCCTGGACCTGTCTAAAGCTTTTGATAGTGTTTCTCATGCTCAAACTAGACCTACGTTCCGCGCGCAACGTGAAGTGTTGCGGCAACCTTTGTCCGGCTTCGCCGACTAAAGTGTTGCGAGAGCAACAGTTTGGTTTTATTTCTTCGCTATCTATCAGTAATCACATGATCAAAGGCTGTTCCTCAGCGTTAAAAAAACAACAACAAAATAAAATCGAAAGAAGGGACTAAATTGACTTTGCAGCCAGTTGAACTTTATCCTTTTCAATCATAGATATCGTGACGGATGAAAACTCGAAATAATATCTTATATAATCTAGTATTTACCATCAAATACTTTGGAAACAAATAATAGATACACCAACTAGCTAAAGTTGCTAACTCCTCATTGCCGAAGGTGATTATTACCTAACAGCTGACTGTTGCTTACAAATCCTCTATATGTCTCACAATTTGTATCGGCCTGGATTTTGTTTCAGTGTTTACCTTACTACTGAAGTTATCAACCCCTTGAAACTTTCAAACTGGTATACCTCATGAAGGAATTTTTGCACCAAAAAATGGATGTTACATAGTTTGATCATCTCATCAGGAGCTATCAATTGCCGTCGAAAAAAAATTCTATCCGTCTTAGTTCAAAAGCTGATTTTTTGCCGTAGGCCAACTTTCTAACGTCACCACTTAGAAAGCAGCAAAGGAAAAGCTCCAATTTCTTTAGCAATGAGATAACTTTTAAAGTTTATTTGGCACATCTGGTACCATTTCTCTACCGCAATCCCAAGTCCGAACAACCGAATGATAAACTCAGCTGAAATCACAAACAGAATTGGCAGAATAATAGATGGCAGCACTTTCGGACCCGTGGGAAAATGCCACATTTTTGCTTCTGTAAATTTTTCTATTTATCACTCAAAGAAGATATATTGGCTGTGGGGCCGGATAACTGCTGCATACATTTAACACTTGTAGATATTAGTCCATCTTCAATTTGAAAGTGGTGCCTGCCTGCTTGCCTGCTAGAACGAAGCTTTCCACTTGAAAGTAGAAACATGGTTTGATGAAACGAAGGCTTGTTTGAACAACTTCAGATGCTCCTCTCTGATATAGGCTATATAACTCCACTTCACTTCGCGCACCATAGGCTCTGGCTCGAGGACAAACAAAAACCATCCGTTTTGGCCCCAGACAAGAGTTCTGCGGAGCTTTCCAAAATGTAATGTCATATTCATCAATCCATCCTGAGGTCCACACTTTCCGTAAAAACCGCACAGGTTAAACCCTTACCAGTTTCCAGGAATAAGCTGAGATCGGTGGCATAGGAAAAAAAACGGGATAAAACCAAAGTGTTGCTCTCACAACACAAGAATGTTTTCCCTTGTCAGTTCTGGAGTCAACGTTTCTGTCATTCGGGTTCTTCAGTTTTGGTATAGTGAATCCCATGTTGGGTTAGAGTTGCATTCGAATTTGTATGAGAATATTCTAATCTGTTCAGGAGTGCGTCAGGGCGGTTTTCTTTCACCGTATCTTTTCAGTATTTGTATACATAGTGTGCTATCCAAAATTATGCCCTCTCTTTTTTGTGATTAAATAAAAAAAAAGAAGTTTTTTTTAATGGAATGTAAGGAGCGACAAGTAAGGAGCGAGTAAGGTTTGACTTTTTCTCTTTACTCTACTTTTTAAAAGAGTAAAAAAATTTAGCGTAAAGATCGGGGCGTTGATGAAGAAGCAGTGCTTTTCACATACGAAGTAATTTTTGTTCGTTTTAAGTTTTAATGTCGCTCCTTACTTTCCTTTTAAAAAAAAACTTGTTTTTTTATTTAATTTCTGAACGTTTTTGAATCAATGCATGTTTTGATTTTGGCTCTCCGCAGATGAATAATTAAAACGAAATTTGCATTGTATTTTTTTGGCTAATTGGCTTTCTCATAGTTTTCCAAAATTATGCCCTCTCTTTTTTGTGATTTGGTAAATGTATCTTATATTGCATATGCCGATGATATACTTCTGTTAAGCCTTTCTAGATCTAGCCTCTCGAATTCTGTATCATCTATTTCAAAACATTTCCAAAGTGTTGGCCTGTCATTGAATATTGATAAGTGTGAGTAACCGGTCTTTAATGCAAAGTCTATGCCCATTTGCCTCCGTTTCTAACTTTTCCGTCCGCTGTGTCTCTAATTTGCGGTAGTTAGGCATTCATATTTGTTCAAATCAGTGAAGTTTTAAGAACAATATTGTATGGGATGTTAAAGAAAAACTTAGTGAGTTATGGTAAAATAGTGGCTAATCGGGTCATTATCTCGAAAAGCGCTTGCATTCCCATATAGTAGCCTTTGTGACCATTCAATACTTTTCCTGTCCGATATTTCACCTATCCTGAAAAAAAGATCTGGCTGAACTGCGTAATTTTCCGCTATTGTAAGTTTCTGCTTTATTTATCCCGATCTTATAGGACCAAGAAAATAATTCGGTATTTCTGGGTTTCTGACATTATTACTACTTTACGGAAGTTATGCTCAATATTGGAAATGGAATATGTTTTTTTTTCTGAACCTCTTCCACCCCTTAGTTCATTTATTTATCCATTAGTTTTCACTTGTTTTCTTTGTATAGTTGTGTTATCTTTTAAAGGTTCTTTCGTTATTTGAGTTATGCTTATTCAGTATATGTTTTATCCCTCGCATAGTTGTGGTATTTTTCTTTCATCATCTTTTATTTACTCCACTTGTCTTGAAATTTAGTGGGTTAAAAACAAACTATTATCATTAGTTAATTCGATAAGACTTGTTTGTTTTTAATTTAATTTCTGGTCGCTTTTCTTTTTTTGTCCATCTTCTTTTTTTTTTTAATGGGGTTGGCTTCATAAACATTATTCCTAATGCTAAATCCAAAAATCTCACAATATCCACACCTTTTTCTTAAATTTTTCAATCAGCAATTGTATAATTGTCTAGGAAACTAAATAGATGAATATAACAACATTGTATCGAAATTATTCCTTGAGATTAGAAAGCATTTAAACATAACAAAAGTCCCACTTTGTTCAATAAACTTAAAATTTCAATTAACAGAAGGAAAAAAAGTCACAACTACCAAAGATAACACGCTAAAGAGTGTTTGAGAATGATAGCAACCGACAGAACATAGCAATACCATATATACATTGAAACACTGGTGTATACCCAACCTCCTTCATTGGAAAGAATATTGAGCATAAGAAGTTAACGCCCCTTCCAGGGGGGGGGGATGGACCACCACCACCCCCTTCCTAAAGGGGAAAGTCCACTCCCGTTCAGAAATGCACCCAGGGGGAGAAGCGCTAGAAATGTTCTTTCATTTTCACCTTTCTAAAGTAATTCCTTAATCAATACTTCGTCTCTAAATTAGTCATTTGCACAGGTTAGTGGCGTTTCTTGGAAATGGTAGAAATTACTACAAACCATAATATGGCTACTGGCCAATTGCATACCTGAATGTACGTTGTATCTTTTGATTTAGTTCAACATCCCCATAATGGTTTCTAAGACTTTCAACTTGATGGCTGAGGGGAGGTTTCCCCCGACATTGGTATTTAAGGGTACCTTTTTTCAAATAGATTTTATTTTTGTTAAGACAAAGTAGAGGGTGCAGTTAATGAATGAAAATAATTAATGAATTATTAATTAATTAAAATAAAAAAGATTCAAAATCAAAACTTGTTTGAATAACAATAATCAAATAGTTAGATATATTAATAATCAAATTAAAATAATTAATAGTAATTAAATAATTAATAAAGTGAAAACAAATTTGTCGATAAGTAAAAAATTTGTTAAAATTTGACCTGAAGATTATGTGGGAAACAAGGGTGCGGGAAGGCTAATAAAAATTTTGCCTAAGGCCCAAGAGAGGTCAGAACCGCCACTGTGATACCTTTAACTGGTCGTGTGTCAGTGTCAGCAGAGCTGTTAGCTGCCGGCGCCAGTTTTGTCTGTAGAGCAACTGTTTTGAAGAGTAGCGAAAAGCATTGATTCAAAAGTAAGCATTTGCGGGCATCAAACCATGGCTAATTGTTGAAAAAGCTAAGACAGGTAGTCCAAGGGAGCGAGAGGCAAATATGGCATAAGCCCTTTTCAGGATTGTATAAAAATGATGTCATTTCCCTTGTTGATAGATAAGTCTATCATCCATCCGTACATAGATCATTCCTAGGGCAGAAATAAGGTAGGTAGTTATAGAACTAAGGGGTGAAAGATTGAATTGATTTTGGGTTGACACATGACGGACAATGTCCACTGGGCCTGTATATAATTCGGGACTGAATTTGCTTGTACTAGCAGGTGAACAAGCAAACATAAGCCTAAGGCTATAGTCTAAAGGCGGAATACCGTGCTATAGGATTGACAAATGATCCAACTAGTCCCGTGGACTCGCAGGCGAACGGTGAAACCGATAGTTTTCCACCTTTTAGCGGTTGCTATACTTCCTTTGAAGAGTTCTGCTTGTAGTCTAAAGGTGATATTTATCGTATCATAGGATTGACGCATGACCCAACTAGTCCCCTGGACTCGCAGGTAAACTGTGAAAACTGTAGTTTTCCAAGTGTTTGGTTAAATGGCAAGGGTAAACGGAGGGAGTAAGTATGACTCTCTTATTGGGCAAATACTTGTGTGGTATGGCTTTAAATATAGGAAAATCTCGTCTTCTATTGAAAATAGTATTTAGTAGGCTAATATAATTTTAGCATTCCTTAGGCCATAGGCCAATTTAACTATCCTTAAAACACACATTAATTGAATCAATAAACCTGTCAGTAATTTGATTAAGCGAATCCCTACTATTTGAATTTCATTTCATTTAAAAGTATAGAAATCTTACAAATATATAACACTTAAAAGTGTTAATTGATAATTGGCACATGGGGTAAACTCGTTTCAAGAAAAACTGTCCTTTGTGGTACATATTTTATTGAGTTTGAAGCCTTAATGATGAGACTCTGACCCTCTCTTATCCCCTTCTCTCGCCAAGAAAAAAAAATTAACGACAAAATACTTGGTTGTTCAAATAAACTGCCAAGTAAGGATAAGGCGATTTTGCAAATTTTATTCCTGCCTGGAAAGCCCAAACTATTAAATCACTGAATCTCTAGAAAACACCCCTTCCGTTGTTTTACATCTGTTTGCCATAGACAAGATAAGAATTTAGTTTTCTCACAGATGTGAAAAGATGAGCATGTTGTTTTATTTGTGTTTCTTCATCTTGGGGGCTCTTGGATTTGAGGAAGATGATAGAAAGTTAGAGAGTCTTGTAGCTGACATTACCCAACAAGGAGTACATAATGTTGATATACGAGTTTCCCCCGGTTAGTCTTTTTTTTACGAATAGAATATTTGTTTCTACTGCTCAAGTGAGCTATGAGGTCCCAAACGTAACTCTTTGTAAGGGACGGGGTTTGACCTCATCCGATGTTTTGTGCATCAGGTGCATAATGCTTAAGTAAAGAACCATGAGCCTTTGGCGAATCTGTGATTTTTTTTGGTTCCGTCGTATATAGTAATTAAATAAAAAAACAAGTTTTTTTTTAACTGAAAGTTAGGAGTGACATTAAAACTTAAAACGCTCTTTACGCTAAAGTTTTCAAACTTTAGCGTAAAGAGCGGGGCGTTGATGAGGAAGTAGCCCCTTTCATATACGAAGTAATTTCTGTTCGTTTTAAGTTTTAATGTCGCTCCTTACTTTCAGTCAAAAAAACTTGTTTTTCTTATTTAATTTCTGAACGTTTTTGAATCAATGCATATTTTGATTTTGGCTCTCCTCAGAGGAATAATTAAAACGAAATTTTCATATTTATTTTTTTTTTTTTTGGCTAAATGGCTTTCTCATAATTTTGATCGAATGATTTTGAGAAAAAAAGAGCGGGGGACGAAGCCTAGTTGCCCTCCGATTTTTTGTTTAATTAAAAAGGCAACTAGAACTCTTAATTTTTTACGAATCTTTTTATTATTAAAAGATACACGTAACTTATAAATTAGCTTACGTAAAGAACTTTTGTATTCTCATGTTTTTATTACATATATGAGGGGGTTCGCCCCCTTGTCAGTACCTCGCTCTTTACACTAAAGCTTAAATTTTGTCCCAATTCATTAAGAATGACCCCTGAATCACAAAAGCCGCAGAATAAATAGTTGAAATTACTAAAAATACTTTAGCGTAAAGAGCGAGATATTAGGAGGAGGTGAGCCCCTTATATGGGTAATAATTTCTGTTCGTTATAAGTTTCAATGCTGCTCCGTACTTCCAGCTGAAAAAAACTTTTTTATATTTTTTTTTTATATTTTTTTTTAAATAATGCTAGTAGATCCTGCTTACACCTGTCGACAGAAAAGCAAATGTTGTAGATACGTGATTGCTGTAACCATACTGGATTCGCTCTCTTTGGGGGAGTCGGGGGAGGGGTTCAGTGCTTTGGGGAGTTTGGTGCTTCTGGACGTGCTAAGACAATGAAAATTGGTAGGCGTGTCAGGGAGCTGCACAAATTGACTTGATAAAGTCGTTTTCCCAGATTTGACCATCTGGGGGGCTAAAGGGAGAGGAAAATTAAAAAAAAATGAAGTATTTATAACTTACGAGTGGGTGATCGGATCTTAATGAATTTTGATATTTAGAAGGTCATCGTGACTCAGAGCTCTTATTTTAAATCTCGATCGCCATTAAGCCTCTGATTTTCCTTTTAAATCAATCTATTGGTTCTTATAATTTTGTTAGAGCTCATACCATATGAGCTCTTGGCTCTTAGCTCTTCTTGCCTTGTCACAAGCGCCATATGAGCTCTTAGCTGTTGTTTAAATAGTGCTGGGATACCTAGCACCCCCATCATGAAAATTATCTTTCCCCATGAAAAATTCTTCCATGGAAAGGTCCTCCCCTTCAACTCAAACCCCGTCCTCCCACTAGAAAAAATCCCCCTGAAAACGTATGTATACTTACCAATAACAAATACTATGTAAACAAGGGGCAAAGCTCATAACTTGCAGCCCTTCCCCTGGGGCCTTTTGGGGATTAAGTCGTTCTCAAAGAAATATTTATTAGATATTCGACTATGCTGAAAAAAGTGGCTATCTTAAAATTTTGGTCCAGTGACTTTGAGAAAAATGAGCGTGGGAGGGGGCCTATTGGCCCTCCAATTTTTTT
Organism: Artemia franciscana; assembly: GCF_032884065.1. NCBI lineage: Eukaryota > Metazoa > Arthropoda > Branchiopoda > Anostraca > Artemiidae > Artemia > Artemia franciscana. The sequence goes on along the minus strand of NC_088883.1, from coordinate 15,094,909 downwards.
GGTCACTGAAAAGGACACTAGAACTTTTAATTTCCGCTCAAATGAGCCTTCTTGCAAAATTTTAGGACCCCTGGGTCGATACGATCACCCCTAGGGAAAAAAACACACACAAAAAAAAAACACGCATACGTGATTTTACTTCTTGCAAAAAATATAAATTTCCACATTTGTGCAGATAGGAGCTTGAACCTTCTACAGTGGGGTTCTCAGATATGCTGAATTTGATGGTGTGATTTGCATTAAGATTTGATGACTCACAGGGGGGTGTTTCCCCTTTTTTTCAAAAATAAGGCACTTTTTGTCAGGCTCGTAACTTTTGATGAGTAGGACTAAACTTGATGAAACTTATATATTTAAAATCAGCATAAGCATCCGAACCTTTTGATGAGTATCTATTGGTATCAAAATTCCGTTCTTTAGAGTTTCGTTTACTATTGAGCCGGGTCGCTCCTTACTTAAAGTTCATTACCATGAACTGTTTGATAGAATAGTTTACTTGTAAATCCTTACTGTAAACTTTTTTTGTTACTTCAGAAGAGCTATAAATTCTTAAAATATTTTGTAGTTTTAATGTCAGGGTCTTTTTTTCCTAGTATTAAGAATACAAACAAAGGGAGGTTTCTTAAATTCTTGGAAAAACGGGGTGAAACGAAAATGGACACCAGAACTAAAGTTACAGAGGCTGCTGTATAATTACCAACTTCCTAATCTCATAACTCTTGTCCAGTTATTGCTCATTTTAACCAGCTAATGTGCCATAAAATTCTTGCTGAATAAGAGAAGAGGTTTGTTGTTGAGCTAAGGTATGCAAGAACGGATTGTTGGACAACCATAGTCGCATTTTTGTCCCCTATATTCCGAGGCCTTGGTTCATTTTTCCATTTTTGAAGCAAGGCCTTTCTCCTAAGGTCAGCAAAGTGAGGAGAACGGTGACTTTGAGGTCAGATTTCAGGTCTCCTTACGGAGACTTGGTTAAAATGAGCAATAACTGGACTCCTTATGGTGTCCAGTTATTGGTCATTTTAACCAACAATATGTGCCATAAAATTCTTGCTGAATAAGAGAAGAGGTTTGTTGTTGAGCTAAGGTATGCAAGAACGGATTGTTGGACAGCAATAGTTGCGTTTTTGTCCCCTATATTCCGAGGCCTTGGTTCATTTTTCCATTTTTTGAAGCAAGGCCTTTCTCCTAAGGTCTGCAAAGTGAGGAGAACGTTGACTTTGAGGTCAGGTTTCAAGTCTTATTATGGATTTATCGTAATAATCAAATAAAATATGAAATATGGCTGAGAATTGTGCAGCCGTGAAAGTCAAAAGGATTGAAAACCCATTTTGAAGATTACGGTTATGATACAGTTAAATTTCAATAAAACATAAGAATATGAATTAGGTTGTTTTTTGGTCATGGTCTCAGGAAAAAGGCACCAGGACTTTTGTGTTAAAAAAAAAAAATAACCAAAAACAGTCAAATTAGCAGAAAGAGAAGAAGACCTGGGAGAAGGGTGGGTAGCCGTTCTGAATAAAAAATGTAAATACTGTTGCAACATTCAAAAGGAACCGGACTCACTTTGCAAATAAATAATCACCTTGCTGGACACTAGTCTGGAGTCTTTTGATAAATGCTTGAAAGTTGGACATAATTTTTTGGCACTGGAAACCAGGAAAGCACTTTCAACTTCCTGTAATAGTTGGCCAGAATGCCGACAAAACGTTGTTTTCTTTGTTTTGTGAGAATTGTGAGAGCATTTCGAATCATCAACTAAAAGCGCGAAATATGCATCTCCTAATGTGCAGAATAATATCATCGGTAGTGTAGGCAATGTCATTCGAACACAATTTTGAATAGAGCTAAAATTGAGAAGTTTGATATTGGCTGATTAGATTAGTGATGTAACTTCAATAGAACAGCTTGTTCTTGACGTCTGTTTCTATGACAATCATCAAATAAAGAAATTTGTTTTGTGTTTCGACACTGCAAATGACTTGACTTGCGTAGGCCTTGGAAAGTAGGTTATTAAACTCTGCTAAAAGTTTGGATTAGACATGAACAAGATTGTTGGAATTGGTTTTGATGGAGGTAGTAGCATGTTCAGTTTTTAAACTAGCAATCCAGGCAGCTGAAAGCGTTGGGAAGCCTGTATCAATACTAGGACACCAAAGTCGGTGAATCTCCCCTTCAGACACTTCTCTTTTCTACAAAGACTGTCTTTTTCCCATATCTCGAGGAGCTATGTGAAAATTCGATGTAAGATTTCTTAGCCACCAAGCTACAGCATTTCAAATCCAACTGAGGTTGTGATAAAGCTTCAAAATATAAGCAGTTCTTTTCCTCTGAGACTAGCCTCCTTGCTGAGTTAACTGTTTGGCAAGCGAAATAGAGATCTATTGGTGAATTTCATTATCCCAAAAAGTTTCTGAAACTTGATTCTTGTGACAACCATTTTTCCCAGCTGTTCATTCACTCTTAATTTTATTTTCTCTGTTACCACTACATTTTCAGGACGTTCATCTGGTACGCTAATACAGCTTGTAATATGCCTCCGAGATCAGAGGAGAAGGCAGATTGAAAGCACACATGTTTATCAATTGCAATGTCAAGGTAGATAGCCTATTGACGATGTTTGAAGCGACTTCTGGAGGAAATAAAGATGGATTTAAATATAAGAATTATTTACAGAACTTCTGTTGGTTCGTATCTGATTCAATGGATTAGCGAGTTTGGAGCTCTTCAATTTGGTTAATTGAACTCATTATTTTACGTTTTTAGTAGTATAATAATAAATACAAGCTAGAGTTAACTTGTGCCCCCCCCCCCTCTTCGATCAGAAATTCTAAATAACCCACTGGCTAGAGGTATGGGTAAAATACAAAGTCATTCTAAAAAGAGAAGTGTTTGAAGGGGGGAATGACCGACGATGGTGTCTTGTGTTTGAGGTGAGTTTCCTAACACTTTCAGCTCTCCAGACTGCTTTTTCGTAAATTCAATGAAAAACTACCCCGATAGCTCTTTTAATGCAGATTTCCATTGATTAGCTTGTTTAGGGCAGACAAGCAGGTCTAAATCTTGTTCAATCTTGTTCATGTCTAATCCAACCTCTAAGCAGAGGTTTAATGACCTACTTTTAAGGCCTGCGTAAGCCAAGTCATTTGCAGTGTCGAAACACAAAACCTTTCTTTGTTTTATTAAATAAAAAAAACTAGTTTTTTTAACTGAAAGTAAGGAGCGACATAAAACTTAAAACGAACAGAAATTACTCCGTATATGAAATGGGTTGTCCCCTCCGCAGTCCCACGCTCTTTACGCTAAAGTTTGACTCTTTGCCACAATTCTACTTTTTAAAACAATGAAAAACTTTAGCGTAAAGAGCGTGGGACTGCGGAGGGGACAACCCATTTCATATACGGAGTAATTTCTGTTCGTTTTAAGTTTTAATGTCGCTCCTTACTTTCAGTTAAAAAAACTAGTTTTTTTTATTTAATTTCTGAACGTTTTTGAATTAATGCATGTTTGATTTTGGCTCTCCGCACATAAATTATTGAAATGAAATTAGTATATTAATTTTTTTTGGCTAAATGGCTTTCTCTTAGTTTTGATCAGACGATTTTGAGAAATAAGGGGTGGGGAAGGAGGCCTTGCTGCCCTCCAATTTTTCGGTTACTTAAAAAGGCTACTAGAACTTTTAATATTCAACGAACGTTTTTATTAGTAAAAAATATACGTAACTTAAGAATTAACTTACGTAACAAACTTTTATATTCTTATATTTTTATTATGTGTACGAGGGGGTTTGTACCCTCGTTAATACCTCGCTCTTTACACTAAATCGTAAGTTTTGTCCCAATTCTTTAAGAATGACCCCTGAATCAAAAAGGCCGTAGAATAAATAGTTGAAATCACTAAAAATATTTTAGCATCAAGAGCGAGGTATCTATCTCCTCCTAAATACCTCGCTCTTTATTCTAAAGTATTTTTAGAACCCCTCATATGCGTAATAATCTCTGTTCGTTTTAAATTTCAATGCTATTCCTTACTTTCATTTGAAAAAACGTTTTCATGTTTATTTTTTCACTGTTTTTTTTATAGTAATGCTAGAAAATACTGCGCCCTTTTCATTGAATTTTTCTTCCCCCGTGACATATTCCTCAAAGGAAAGATCCTCCCACAAAGCCCTCTCCCATCAACCCCACCCCCCAAACCAAAAAATCCCAAATAAAAAATTATTATGGTTTTCGACTATGCTGAACAAAATGGCTATCTTAAAATTTTAATCTGTTGACTTTTGGAAAAAAATGAGCATGGGAGGGGGCCTATTTGCCCTCCAATTTTTCGGTCACTTAAAAAGGGCACTAGAACTTTTCCTTTCCGTTAGAATGAGCCCTCTCGCGACATCCTAGGACTACTTGGTCGATAAGATGACCCCTGGGAAAAAACAAAAAAAAAAACAAACAAATAAATAAACACGCACCCGTGATTTGTCTTCTGGCAAAAAATACAAAATTCCACATTTTTTAGATAGGAGCTTGAAATTTTTGCTATAGAGTTCTCTGATATACCGAATGCGATAGTGTGATTTTCGTTAAGATTCTATGACTTTTAATGGATGTTTCCCCCTTTTTTCCAAAATAGGGCAAATTTTCTCAGGCTCGTAACTTTTGATGACAAAGACTAAATTAATTGAAACTTAATATTTAGAATCAGCGTAAAAATTCGAATCTTTTGATGTATCTTTTAGTATCAAAATTCCGTTTTTTAGAGTTTCGTTTACTATTGAGCCGGGTCGCCCCTTACTACAGTTCCTTACCACGAACTGTTTGAAAAGAAAATAATTCGGTATTTCGGGGCTTCTGACATTATTACTCCTTTGCGGAAGTTAGGCTCAAAATTGAAAAAGGATTATAGTTTTTCTCTGGGCCCCTTCCACCTCTTAGTTCGTTTATTTTCCCGTTAGTTTTCACCTGTTTTCGCTTTATAGTTGTGTTATCTCTTAGCAGTAGTTATGGTTGTGGTATATATGTTTTATCGCTCGTATAGTTGTGTTATTTTCAAATTATACTCCATAATAGAGAGGCTCCGAACACCCAGCATTGTATATTAAGCTCTTAATTTGACGTTTTTTTCTAACGTGACCAGATTCGTCCCGCGCCCTTTTCATTGAATTTTTTTCCCCTATGGCATATTTCTCCAAGGAAAGATCCTCCCACATAGCCCCCTTCCTCAACCCTACCCCCAAAACCAAAAAAATCCCCCTGAAAACGTCTGTACACTTTCCAATAACCATTATTATATGTAAAGACTGGTTGAAGTTTGTAACTTGCAACCCCTCCCCCAGGGACTGTGGGGGAGTAAGTCATCCCCAAAAACATAGTTATTATGATTTTCGACTATGCTAAACAAAATGGCTATCTCAAAATTTTGATCCGTTGACTTTGGGAAAAAAATGAGCGTGGGAGGGGGCCTAGATGCCCTCCAATTTTTTTGGTCACTTAAAAAGGGCACTAGAACTTTTCATTTCCGTTAGAATGAGCCCTCTTGCGACATTCTAGGACCACTTGGTCGATACGATGACCCCTGGGGAAAAAAAAAAAAACAAAAAAAAAAACAAACAAATAAACACGCACCCGTGATTTGTCTTCGGGCAAAAAATGCAAAATTCCACATTTTTGTAGATAGGAGCTTGAAACTTCTACAGTAGGGTTCTCTGATACGCTGAATCTGATGGTTTCATTTTCGTCAAGATCCTACGACTTTTAGGGGGTGTTTCCCCCTATTTTCCTAAATAAAGCAAATTTTCTCAGGCTCGTAACTTTTGATGGCTAAGACTAAACTTGATGAAACTTATATATTTAAAATCAGCATTAAATTGCGATTCTTTTGATGTAGCTATTGATATCAAAATTCAATTTTTTAGAGTTTTGGTTACTATTGAGCCGGATCGCTCCTTACTACAGTTCGTTACCACGAACTGTTTGATGATCATCATAGAAATTGATGCCAAGAACAAGCTGTTCTTTGAAGCTACATCAACCAATATCAAACTTCACAATTTTAGCTCTATTCAAAATTGTGTCCGAATGACATTGCCTACCATGTTTGAAGTTCGACTGTAATTCTACTCCAAAGAAGGAGCGCCAGCGTGGCTGAGAGTTCACTCGTTATTTCCTCAAAATCGAAAAATTTATAATTTTTCCTTATGTTTTGAATGATTTCCACTTTATTCTGTAACATTAGGTCCATGTCTATATGGTAAAAAAACAACAAATAAACAAGTAGAACAATCGGATTTTTTTTCCCGTAGGACAGTGGAATTCCAAACTTTAAGTGAATATTTCGATTGTATGTCCTAGGCCTGTCCTCAGCATAACACAACTGAAAGTGTAAAATTATGTTTTCGGTTTATATTTTCTTTTGTATTTTCATTTATATTTCCATATATTTTCATTTGTGTTATACTGAAGATGGACCAGACATAGTGTTGAAATATTCATTTAAGTTTGGAATTCCACTGTCTTACGCAAAAAATTCCCTATTGTTCTATTTTTTTTCTTGTTGTTGTTTATGATGGAAAAGCAGTGTAGTTTTTGTCGCTATCTATGTCTAAGTGGACTTGGGTAGCTCTAGAATTTATTCAATGGGGAGATAAACCTCCAAAAATGAGAGGGTGGTTGTTTTAAATAAGTTATTTCTACCAGTTTGGTATCATATCTTGATAGTACTGTTAAGTCCTGCCCTGTGTACGAAATGGTAGAGAGACTAGTGGCTTATAGGAATACATACTATATTATACCTATTGATTACCTATTGAAAAATTTTAAGATTTTGGGGTCAGAGCCCCTAGGTCTCCACTTCTGATTGTGTCTTTGGAGGGTCTATTATCTCTAAATGCGTCTTCAGTTTTTGTTCTGCTTGCCCCTGGTAAGCCAGCCATATATGTAAACTGAGCCAGGGATGAACGTTCCACTGTTTCCTTCGGTTTTGAATAAGTACCTTTTATAAGGAAAGTTGTCCACGAAAGTGATTTGCAAAAAGAATAAACCGGTAAGCTCTGAATAGAACCAACTACTAAACCAGGAATAAAACTGTAACTAGCAAAAACCTCATGTTCGTGCTTTAATCGTCTCTTCTGAAATGATAAATTGTGTTTCATCTTTGCTGTAATTTAATTATATTTCTGGTTGTTTTGCGGATTTTCTTTGTCCTTCTTCAATCCCCCCTCGTAATGTTTCAGGTATTTTTACGTACTTTCATTAGTCGTGCTAGAATTTATACTTTCATTACTCTCGTGCTAGAAATTATGATAACAAATAACGTATCTTCTGTATATACAACTATCGTTCATTTTATTTTGTAGCATACATCTCTTAGAAATACCAGGTTTTGATTTATGGCTTTGGTCATAAGTAAGTAAATAGTGACTCGGGCTAAAAGAACGACTCTCCCAAAGAATAATTGAAAATATAATAGATACATCAAAACAAGGGAGTATCCAGAATTTTGTAGGGATGGGGTTAGTATAATCCGCTATACAAGCACAAACAGGAGCAGAATCATCGCAAGCTCTTTTCATTTACCACAGTCTCAAGTTCTCCCAAATATTTGGTCCCATTTTCACAAAATAAATGGGATACTTCGTAACTATATACCTTGTTTTGCGTTCTAAAATTGATAACTAATTTCCATTTACTACTTTAGTTTACTCATTGTAAGTTTTTTCAAAGTTAATTTGTGCCTGAACTATTAATTTTCTACATTTTAATGATATATTTTAATAGGACTTGTTGCACTTATTGGAGCTGAATTGGGGACAGAAGAAGAGCCAATTCAAGATGTTGACGTATATGTTATGGCAGATGTTACACAAACAAACGAGTTAGAGCGTTTAAACATAGCGACAGCTGTGGTAGAAATGTTTGAGAAGTAAGCCCAGTTCCTATCAGCTCAGCTTCAATCCATGTGCACACCTCTATGCAGTTTTTTTCTTTGTGACCCGCCTCTTTATTGAGGATGCTGGTTAATATTCTGTATTTTTTTTTGTATTTTTACCTTCCTTTTAACAGTTTTGACGGCAGTTCTAAAATTTTTCGTCTGCTTAAAATTTTGCTTTTTTAGGTTTTTTTTTCTAACCTCGAATACATTTTTCGAGTAATTTCCAGTAATTTTTCCTATTTTTCCAGTAATCCTCCCTTTAACGTAAGTACCATCCAAGATTCAAACTTTAGCTAAGGTTCAAATTCAGGCCAGAGCGAACGTAGTTTATCGAGCTCAGTAACGTCAAATTACTGAATATCAGGAACTTAAAAAAAGTCTCGCGGATCTATTGGTTTTTCCACAGCAATTCAAAAGATTTGTAGGCATGTTTGTACATTACTTTCCAAGAACGCGAAGGGCATTCAGGTGAGCCTTTAAGAGAACGTTGAGAGGCGTGTTGAACTAAACCGTAACACGTTATTTACTTAATCTCTTCCCAGAACATGGTTCTTTAATCTACTCATAAGGTGGCTAACATTTTCTGATAACCTTATTCCCGTTGGTAAACAATTCAATACTACTGGTCCAGCAAACCTGGGACTAAAACTTGCCCTCTGAGAGCTGCGATACTCATATACCAAATCATTCATATCTCTAGTCTCATAACTGTGGTATGAAGAATTCCTTGTAAACATTTGACGAAAAATTTCAGGGGACAAACTATAAATACTCTGAAATGCAAAATAGCAAGTTGATAATCATGAAGTTGGCTAACATTAAGAATCACGAGTTTCCTATAACAATTAACTGTATCAGTTTCACTATAGACATAATTTCCTAATAGTCTAATAACATTATTTTATAAAACCTGAACACGTTTAAAATTTGTATAAAATCCACCAGTCCATATCACACAACCACAAGAGATATAAGGCATAACAATAGAATGATAAAGAGTTAGAATGGCAGAACGAGGTACCTGTTTTCCAGACCCCGAATCAGACCAAGCCCTCTAGAAACCTTAGCTGCCCCCTGATCACTATGTGCTTTCCAACTCGGATTTTGATCAAGCTGGAAAGCAAGGTATCTCATCACAGCTACTTGTTTCAATGGCCAATTACAAAGAAATTTTTTTCCACTTAAATCAACTGGACTTCCTTTCCGATTAAACAACATAAAATATGTTTTCAAAACATTCACTGGTAAACGGCTAATCCTTGCAAAAATTAAAGGATAGCTTAAAGCTTGATTAATTTCCTCCACAGGATCATCAGCATTTCTTGCAGCTGCTGACAATAGCGTCTCATCAGCGAAAGAAGTATTAACAGCACCCGGAACACAAAACGGCATAATATCTACATATAAGATATAACAAAGGACCCTAAACAGAACATTGCGGAACACCACGTAAATTTACTGCAACTATCACCACTACTGTTACCGCACTACTCCATTTACAGTAATGTGGGGAAATTTGAACTCAATCAAAAGACACTATATGCAACCATATTGTCAAAATGGAATATCTCAAAAATTGATTTGGGTATTAAGTTTGAACTTCCAAAGAATGCTTAAAGGGTAAGATCATCTCAAAAAAAGTCAATTTGTGCACACTAATACTAACACCACTTTTACTGCTGCATTTACTAATACTACTACTAGTACTACTGCAACTACTACTACTTCTATTGTAACTACTTCTAAGGTTAAGAGCATTGAGATGAAAATTTTGACAAGTATATGAACATACATGTTATCAAAGGACATATCAGCAATGTCATAGCAATGGCTAATTGTAATAAACTGAAGCTTCCTGGACTTGATGAGAGGGATGTTCTATTAAACAAAAGGTAGGCTAATACGTTAATACTAATGCTGCTAGTAGTACTACCGATAGTCGATACTATTATTAGTAATATCAATACTACTACTGTTACCACTACTGCAACTATGCCTAAGGGTATTAAGGTGAAATGTTTAATGGAATTTTGAACGGGAAGGTGAACTGAATCACGACATGCCGTCTATATGCAGGTTGTCAAAAGGGTTTAACAGTAATGTCTTAGGAAGAGTTTGGTGTGTAAAGTTGAAACTAACAGGGCTTGTTGTGAGGGGTGTTGAACTAACCATAAGAAAATATTGCAATCCTAATGCTACTTCTTCCACTTGTACTGCTGCTACTGTTATTATTATAACTACTTCAATTGTTACTGCTACCACTAAAGCTTAGGCACCTACTAAAGCAAAAACTATCAAAAGTTTAAGGAATAAATATTAATATATGTCAATTAAAATAACAAACTACGGTCATTTGTTTTGTTTTCAGTAGAGCGCAATTGTGTTCTGGTCTTGAGAAGGTATGGGGGCTATCAGCCCTACTCACGTTGGTTTTTGCTTGTTTTGACCTTGACTCGGATATTTATTGTTATTTCTGTTCGTTCGGAGTTTCATTTATTTATTAATAGTGATTTGTGATAGTTTTACACTTGGAAGATTGTTTATTTCTGCCCATTTGCGGCTGAACGAAACTCTTTACTTTTCTTTGAAAAACTCGTATTGTGAGAAATCTGTTTTTAAATTACTTACGATAAATAACCAAGTCAAATTCAAAACAAACAGAAATTAACATGCGTAGGGCTGATAGCCCCCATGCCTTCTAAAAACCAGAACGTAATTTGCACTTTACTGAAAAAAAACATTTTATATGTTTTAATATTTTTATCTTAATAACTCAAAAATTATTAATGTTTTGCGAAACAAATATCAGGATATGTATATTAAACTGACAATATAAGGTCATTTGCTTTATTTTCAGTAAAGTGAATTTTCCAAACATTTTCCGGATATTTTCTTGCAAAAAATCATAAATTAAATCCACTGGCTTATGTTTTTGTAAGCCAATCCTCCGTAATATACCCAAGTGAATTCACAACACCGTGTCAAACTATTACTGGCCCTCTGGAACCCACTGGCAACCCCTTCATCATTCATTAGACATTTTCCGGATATTTTCTTGTTAAAAATATGCTTAAAACCCCTTGGTTCGTGTTTTTGTAAGTCACCCCTCAACGTGATTCCCTTAACAGCAATTCAGGCCAGCAGACCACACTGTGACTGGCCCTCTGGCACCCTCTGACACGACATAGTCATTCCTAAGACATTTTCAAGATATTTTCTTGTTAAAAATAATGCTTTAAATCCATCGGTTCATGCTTTAGCAAGCCACCCTCAACGTGATACACCATGTAAATTCACGTCGCTGTACCGCGCTAGGACACCCTCTGGTAAACATTATCATTCTAAGGGTTTTTCAACCTCTTTCCCAATAAAAATAACTTTATAAGTTAAAAATGACGATTTTCTTTGTTTGAACAGCAGAAACTTGCATTTCATTGGCAGATTGCAATGTTCCATACTAATTCCCTGTCTGTGGCACTCAATGACTAGATAGCACCCTTTGGCGTGCATTATAAACATTTTAAGACATTTTCCTACAAAAAAAAAATGTTTACACTAGGAATGATCATTTAAACTTAAGTAAAATTCCCAATAGCGTTTCTACTGATGATTCATAGCAATTGATAACAATAAGGCAAACAATGGCTGGCATATGACACCTTTCGGCATGAATTATCACACCTAAGCAATTTTCAGACATTTTCCTACAAAAATAACCGTTTACACTAGAATTGACCATTTAAATTTAAAAGAAAATTCCTAAAAGCGTTTCTTCTGGTGACTCCTAGCAATTGACGCCAGCGTGGCATACTATGTGCATTTTGCTAAGCTCTACTTTTATTAATAAACTTAACTTAACTATCACGGTCATTTTTCTTCGTGGAACTAGTTGTAAGCTTATTTTTACTTCATGAAACTGGTTGTATCTTGGTTCTTTTTGTTCGTGAAACTTCTTGTATGTTGATTTTTTTCTTAGTGAAACTTAATGTATCTTAATTTTTTCTTCGTGAAAAAATGATGCCTGATGGTTTTTGGTCGTGAAACTTGTTGTATACTGATTCTTTCTTCGTAAAAAATGATGCATTTTGGTTTTTGGTCGTGAAACTTGTTACATACTGATTCTTTCTTCGTGAAACACGATGTATGCTGAAATGCTCGTGAAACTTGTTACATGTGGGAGATTTCTTCAAGATAACTTAGGTTAGAGGGCATGCCATATAACGTAACGTGATTTATCGTGTGTAGGTTACGTCGGTTAAGCTAGGTTAGATTAAACCAACCTAGCAGCGTGTAAAAAAAAGGTGTACAAGTTTCACGAAGAGAAAAATAACATGTAACAAGTTTCATGTAGAAGAAATAAAAATATATCGAGTTTCTCAAAGATAAAAATCAAGATACATGAAGTTTTTTGAATTCAATATTTGAAGTTTTTGAAGAAGTACATGCAACAAGTTTCAAGAATAAAAATCAGCATGCATCTTGTTTCACGAAGGAAAACCCCGCAGACAAGAAGTTTCACGAAGAAAAAATCCAAAACAAATTAAGCTTCACGAATAAAAATAAGCATGCAGCAAGTTCCAAGAACAAAACCGGCTTCAAGAGGAGAAAAATCAATATACAAGTTTCACGAACAGAAAAATCAACATGCAAGCACTTTCATGAAGAAGAAATAAAAATTTAACAAGTTTCTTGAAGACCTAAATAAAGATATTTTAAGATTCTTTAAGAAATCATCCACATGTAACAAGTTTTGAGAACAAAGATCTGCATGCATCATGTTTCACGAAGAAAAATCCAACATGCAACGTGGAAAAAGTTTCACGACGATAAATGTCAACATAATTTAAGTTCTATGAAAAAACAAATAAACATGCAATGACTTTTACTAAGGAAAATATCAAGACAAATTAAGTTTCACGACTAAAAATCAGCATGCAACAATTTCTACTAATAAAACCTGTTTCATAAGGAGAAAAATCAAAAACAAGATTCATGAAGAGAAAAATCAACATGCAACAAGTTTCGCGAAGATAAAGTAAAAATTAACAAGCTTCTCGAAGACATAAATCAAGATACATAAATTTTCTTGAAGAAATGATCCACATGCAACAAGTTTCGAGAACAAAAATCAGCATGTATCATGTTTCACGAAGAAAAAACCGTTATGCAACAAGTTTTACGAAGAAAAATATCATGATAAATTAAGTTTCATGAAGAAACAAATCAACATACAACAAGCATCACGAAGAAAAATATGAAGATAATGTAAGTTTCACGAACAAATATCAGCACGCAACACGCTCCACGAACAAAATTCGTTTTCATGAAGTTTCATGAAGAAGAAATAAATACTGGCAAGTTCGAAGACATAAATCAAGATGCTTTATGTTTCTTGAAGAAATAATCCATATGCAACAAGTTTCGCGAACAAAAATCAGCATGCATCATGTTTCACGAAAAAAAAAATCAAAATGTGACAAATTACAAGAAGAAGGATATCATTATAAATTAAGTTTCACGAAAGAGTAAATCTAAATACAACAAGTTTTACGAAGAAAAAGTTTAAGATAAAGTAGTTTTCACCTACAAAAATCAGCACGCAACAAGTTGAACGAACAAAACCAGTTTCACGAGAAGAAAAACCAATGTATAAGTTTCACGAAGAAAAAAACCAATATGTAACAAGTTTCATGATGAAAAATAAAAATATTAACAAGTTTCTCGACGACATTTATCAAGATACATTAATTTCTTGAAGAAATAATCCACATGCAGAAAGTTTCACGAAAAAAATCAGCAGGCATCATGTTTCACAAAGAAAAAACCAGTGTCCAACAAGTTTCACGACGAAAAGTATCAGGGTAAGTTTAGTTTCATGGAAGAATAAATCAACATACAACAAGCAACTCCAAGAAAAAAATTAATATAAATCAAATTTCACGAACAAAAATTAGCACGCTATGACAGTCCTATGAATTTTTATTTAATTTAGAAAATTTATAGAAGTTATCATTATCATAATCTGAAGTATCGAATCTATCATTTAAATAAGGTTTTATATCTTGACAAAAAATCGTCAGTTTTTATATCATAGTTAAAACCGTCAGTGTTCCTGTAGCATGTATCTATAGCTTCCACATATTTTGGTTTCATTTATACATAATTAAATTCGCGCATAAGTAATTTAGATAATTCTAAAACATTAAACACAGCTTGAATAGGTTTCTCTATTTTTTTTTTTTATTTAGCCATTATAGCTACTGAAAATGCTTTGCTAAGTATGATTTCAGATCTAACAATGTTTTTTTAATGATTATTTGTCATTGGTCATCACTAGTAATTACGTCAACATTTGCTCTTTTTCTTGCATTTTCCATAGTCTTTCCAAAACAGACATTGTTCATCAGTATAAAGCAATCTTTTTCCAAATCATTCGTTCCTTTTTGAAGTAATTTAGTATTATGATTGATTTAAATAATGTGCTTTTGCGAATGCTTGTATTCTATGTACTTTTCTTAGTACTAAACCTTGTCTTAGATAAAATTCGGAATTTTTATAGTGAACAACATAACTCATTTTATTATATAGAGTTGTAAATAATTTGTACCGATAATGCTCGGTAGCTAAAGGTAAATCTTTATGTAGGGCATGTAATTGCCCTGGATATTCTAAATAAAATTTCTAAATTGCTCCCACCTTATGCTGATTAATTCTGATTGGACATGTTGTTTCAATTGTTTATGGTAATCTAAGGAATCATTTTCTTCTAAATAGTTGGGTATATTAGTAAACGTAAAGTCTTTTTCAGGTAAATTTTGTGACATTGTTCAGCCATACAAATTATTAGCATTTTAATTCATTAAATAATTTGAAGGTTGTGTTTTACTAAAGTTTTTCATATATTTGTTATTTTCTTTAACATATCTTTTCATACATTGAGATCCACCACCTCTTATTCCTTTTTCAATTAATGTATACACATATTCGTCAGAAAATAAGGGAATCTTAGCTTTAGAGTGTTTGAGAAAAGCTTCCCGTGTTAGTCCCGGTGCTGAAAAGAAGTGCAGTGGATCAAGTTTATAAATATTTAAACATACATTTAAAAAATTTTCAACCATATCTGATAAAATTAAATATCTCTTTTTATGTATAATCTAGTGTAATCTAATAGTGTTTTACATGTAAATTATTTTCAAATAGATTCTTCAGAAATATTTCTTCTGTTAATCTAGAATAAAACTTGTGTATTGAAGGTAATTTTGTATGATTTATTTTTCATAATTATCAACATATCTAATAGGAGAAATCCCTTTCTTCATTATTTCTTTAAATTCTTCAGTATTTTGAAATACACCAGAAATATACTTAAAATTATTTCTTAAACAATTGTAATTTACATTGCATTCACATTTAGCTAAATTTTCAGAAAATCTGCCTAACGATGAAGCCATAAAACAGAGTGAATCTATGAAACGCATTTTGTTTTGGGTTTAATTAACAGTTACTGTTTTATAAAACGATATAAAACTCTTCACTGAACCAAAAATACCTAATTGACAAAGAAATAAATGAGAGTCATTTTCTGAGAGATTATGCATTACAGCAGGGATATGTTAGGAATTCTAAAATTTTTATAAAATTCAGCATGAATGAATCCACGCACATTACCAGTCATATAGTCGTGATCTAAATGGAAATTATTATCTACCATTTCCTTTTCACAAATATGACAGCTTTTATTAATTGTATTATTCAATTTTTCTCTCACCTGTTCTTGTGTATAACCATGATCAATTCAATTCAATTTATTCAAATAAAACTAGAATATAACACCAATAATAATAAAGATCCTGGAAGTGAACTTGTTGAGGACCATAACCACAAAAAATTGAAAATGAAGAAGAGAGAAAAAAAGAAAAGAGAAAACATGGTTAACTAAAGCAAATTGAATAAGAATTTAGAGAGTTATAATATCAAAATTTTAGTACATTGTTATACAGCGTGCGAAAACTTGTGGATAGCTCGACACTGGAGGGTATTATATTCCATTGAAGTATAGATTTATAAATGGGGGATCGCTGGGTGGAACTAGAGACACACTTGGGGACAATGAAGGAACGGTTGGATGAACGGAGACAGAGGCCTTCAGAATTATTAATATTAAAATAAGATAATAATTGAGGAGGAAGATTTTTATGGTAAGCGGAGTATGCAAGGTATAGATTTAATTTTTTGATCTTCACCAAAGTATTCGTAATATTTATTTTGTGCTGTGTCAAAAGAACAACATACTTTGAATCCCTAAGCAAATGGCTTTTCCTCTGCTACTTTAATTGTCTTTTTACCTTTCTTCTAATTAAATTCTTCATCATGCAGTTCAAAATCAGCTATTATTCAATAGTGTACTTTCATTTGTTACTTATATTCCTAAATTAAATTTTAGGTTTTGTTATAATGATGTCAGGATATTCTTTTTTATCATGCTTATTAAATTTGTTTTGTTCGTTTACGTTTCTTCCACAGAATGTACATAGATGAATTTTCCATTTAGTGTTTGATACACGGGATGCAAGTAGTTTGTTTAAATCTTTAATTAAAACAAAATGATTACTGAAAAAAAGTATATTAATCATATATGTAGCAGTTTTTCTACTGATCTTAGTCTTAGGAATATCAGCTCTAGCCACTTTATTTTTACTTATTTTAAATAAATAAACTTTAATGTTACATTAGTTTTAATATTACATGTGTTCGATATACAGGATGCAGGTAGTTTGTTTAAGACAAAATGGTTGTTGAAAAAGAGTAAATTAATCACATGTGTAGCAGTCTTTCCATTGATCTTAGTTTTAGGAATATGAACTCTAACCACTTTATTTTTACTTATTTCAAATAAATAAATTTTAATATTATGTTTGTTTTCAAATTTGTAAATATCTTGAATCTCCATTGGAAAATTAAAAGTGCCTTTAAGCTGAATTCATTTTCATGTCTTTGATAGTTTGATATTCGTCTACTTGATTTTAAGCTGGATGAAGATGAGCGAGTACTGACCAAAGAAATTGTTTATTGTCAGTGTTTTTTTTTTATATTAATGCAATCTTGTTTATTGCTTAACAATTCAAGTAGTTCTTTATAAGTACCTCCCACATAATTTGGTAATCTTGTCATTCGATAATCAATTATATCGATTCTTTCACACTATAAGCCTAATCTGGGTGTATTCTTTATGACTAATGTATGTATATTCCTGTGATTAATATTTAGATGACTTTGTTCGATGTCACTATTTATGTTCAAAATCCAGGAATAGTGGATAGGTTCGAGTTCTTCATTATCCTTCTGAGATTACACTTAAACTCAATCATATTATTTTCAAATGATAATTTTTTCACAAGATGTTTATTTATTTTATTTAATAGTTCATCTTTTCTACCAACGGCTTTTATATAAAAAAATGTCGCTGCTGCGCACCATTCATGAATTTTATAACGCAATAGTTTGTTTTTCCTCTTGTCAATTTGGATTTTCGTTCCAAACAACTTATAATTACGTCTCCAATGTCAGCCCTTTTTTATGAGCTGATTTTGTGAAACAAATTTTCGAATCTTAAAGATAGTCAAGCCTGGGAAACTTTATTGCTTGTTATTTACCATTCTCGAGAATCAAACAGTTCGTGGTAACGAACTGTAGTAAGGAGCGATCCGGCTCAATAGTAACCAAAACTCTAAAAAATTGAATTTTGATATCAATAGCTACATCAAAATAATCGCATTTTAATGCTGATTTTAAATATATAAGTTTCATCAAGTTTAGTCTTAGCCATCAAAAGTTACGAGCCTGAGGAAATTTGCCTTATTCAGGAAAATAGGGGGAAACACCCCCTAAAAGTCGTAGGATTTTAACGAAAAGGACACCATCAGATTCAGCGTATCAGAGAACCCTACTGTAGAAGTTTCAAGCTCCTATCTACAAAAATGTGGAATTTTGCATTTTTTGCCAGAAGACAAATCACGGGTGCGTGTTTATTTGTTTTTTTTTTTTTTTTTTTTTTTTTTTTTTTTCCAGGGGTCATCGTATCGACCAAGTGGTCCTAGAATGTCGCAAGAGGGCTCATTCTAACGGAAATGAAAATTTCTAGTGCCCTCTTTAAGTGACCAAAAAAATTGGAGGGCATCTAGGCCCCCTCCCACGCTCATTTTTTTCCCAAAGTCAACGGATCAAAATTTTGAGATAGCTATTTTGTTTAGCATAGTCGAAAATCATAATAACTATGTTTTTGGGGATGACTTACTCCCCCACAGTCCCTGGGGGAGGGGTTGCAAGTTACAAACTTCAACCAGTGTTTACATATAATAATGGTTATTGGGAAGTGTACAGACGTTTTCAGGGGGATTTTTTTGGTTTTGGGGGTAGGGTTGAGGGAGGGGGCTATGTGGGAGGATCTTTCCTTGGAGAAATATGCCATGGGGGAAAAATTCAATGAAAAGGGCGCAGGACGAATCTGGTCACGTTAGAAAAAAACGTCAAATTAAGAGCTTAATATACAATGCTGGGTGTTCGGAGCCTCTCTATTATGGAGTATAATTTGAAAATAACACAACTATACGAGCGATAAAACGTATATACCACAACCATAACTCAACTAACGAAAGAACTGCTAAGAGATAACACAACTATAAAGCGAAAACAGGTGAAAACTAACGGGAAAATAAACGAACTAAGAGGTGGAAGGGGCCCAGAGAAAAAATTTAATCCTTTTTCAATTTTGAGCCTAACTTCCGCAAAGGAGTAATAATGTCAGAAGCCCCGAAATACCGAATTATTTTCTTTTCAGACAGTTCGTGGTAAGGAACTGTAGTAAGGGGCGACCCGGCTCAATAGTAAACGAAACTCTAAAAAACGGAATTTTGATGCTAAAAGATACATCAAAAGAATCGAATTTTTACGCTGATTCTAAATATATAAATTACAATTAATTTAGTCTTTGTCATCAAAAGTTACGAGCCTGAGAAAATTTGCCCTATTTTGGAAAAAAGGGGGAAACATCCCCTTAAAGTCATAGAATCTTAACGAAAATCACACTATCGCATTCGGTATATCAGAGAACTCTATAGCAAAAATTTCAAGCTCCTATCTAAAAAAATGGGGAATTTTGTATTTTTTGCCAGAAGACAAATCACGGGTGCGTGTTTATTTGTTTGTTTGTTTTTTTGTTTTTTTTTCCCAGGGGTCATCTTATCGACCAAGTGGTCCTAGAATGTCGCGAGAGGGCTCATTCTAACGGAAATGAAAAGTTCCAGTGCCCTTTTTAAGTGACCAAAAAAATTGGAGGGCAAATAGGCCCCCTGCCATGCTCATTTTTTTCCAAAAGTCAACAGATTAAAATTTTAAGATAGCCATTTTGTTCAGCATAGTCGAAAAACATAATAACTATGTCTTTGGGAATGACTTACTCCCCCACAATCCCTGAGGGAGGGGCTGCAAGTTACAAACTTTGACCAGTGTTTACATATAGTAATGGTTATTGGGAAGTGTACAGACGTTTTCATGGGAATTTTTTGGTTTGGGGGGGGGGGGTCGGGGTTGATGGGAGAGGGCTTTGTGAGATGATCTTTCCTTTGAGGAATATGTCATGGGGGAAGAAAAATTCAATGAAAAGGGCGCAGGATTTTCTAGCATTACTATAAAAAAAAACAATGAAAAAATAAACATGAAAACGTTTTTTCAAATGAAAGTAAGGAATAGCATTGAAATTTAAAACGAACAGAGATTATTACGCATATGAGGGGTTCTAAAAATACTTTAGCATAAAGAGCGAGGTATTTAGGAGGAGATAAATACCTCGCTCTTTATGCTAAAATATTTTTAGTGATTTCAACTATTTATTCTACGGCCTTTTTGATTCAGGGGTCATTCTTAAAGAATTAGGATTAAACTTACGATTTAGTGTAAAGAGCGAGGTATTAACGAGGGTACAAACCCCCTCGTACACATAATAAAAATATAAGAATATAAAAGTTTGTTACGTAAGTTAATTCTTAAGTTACGTATATTTTTTACTAATAAAAACGTTCGTTGAATATTAAAAGTTCTAGTAGCCTTTTTAAGTAACCGAAAAATTGGAGGGCAGCTAGACCTCCTTCCCCAACCCTTATTTCTCAAAATCGTCTGATCAAAACTAAGAGAAAGCCATTTAGCCAAAAAAAAATTAATATACTAATTTCATTTCAATAATTTATGTACGGAGAGCCAAAATCAAACATGCATTAATTCAAAAACGTTCAGAAATTAAATAAAAAAAACTAGTTTTTTTAACTGAAAGTAAGGAGCGACATTAAAACTTAAAACGAACAGAAATTACTCCGTATATGAAATGGGTTGTCCCCTCCGCAGTCCCACGCTCTTTACGCTAAAGTTTTTAATTGTTTTAAAAAGTAGAATTGTGGCAAAGAGTCAAACTTTAGCGTAAAGAGCGAGGGATTGCGGAGGGGACAACCCATTTCATATACGGAGTAATTTCTGTTCGTTTTAAGTTTTAATGTCGCTCCTTACTTTCAGTTAAAAAAAACTAGTTTTTTTTTATTTAATTTCTTGATAACGCCGAGATCTGTTAGTGTTTTGTTTCGTAATTTACATTTGTTTAGAACTTTTAATCAGTAATAAATTGCAATTTTTAGTATGCGATGTAAAGAGGTTACTGCAACCAAGTCTTTAACTCAGTCAGTTTCAAAAAGAAATGGGTCACTTATTAAAAGTATTTGTTCACTTTGTGGTTGCAAGAAAAATCGCTTTTAAAAAAGGAAGCAATGAGCAAAAGCCCTGGATAAAAGGAATTGGTACTTGTACTGGCAAGATTAGCGTAGAAAACAGTGTTTCAGAATTCTATTATTCAAACTTTTCAGGGATTGATTATTTACATAGAAAATTTAAAAAAAATAAGGTTTTACTATATCAAAAACTATAATCGAAGAATATATAAATATGCATAGTAAATATGCTTGATGTATTCATTTAAAAGATAAAACTGGTAAGGAAAGTAATAGTGATTTTACAGATTTTTTCAAAAATAAAAACTTGAAAATTCCAAACAGATTAAGGTAAAGTATTTACTATGAAAAACATTGAAGTATTTTTTATGAGTCATGAAATTCATTGGTTCCCATCTGAAATTGAATTGAAAGCTCAAATTGTTGAACGATTTAATGGAACGATCAAAGAGAAATTATGGAAATATTTAGTTCATAACAACACAAAACGTTGGATAGATGTATTACCCTCTTTCTTAGAATATTATAACAATTCTTATCATCGATCCATCAAAATGAAACCCATGGAAGCGAGCAAAAAAGGAAATGAAAACAAGATGTACTAATTTGTTTTCTGATGTCGAAGTTCTAAAACAATTCATAAACAAATTCAGTGTTGGTAATTTGGTTAGAATTAGGAAAAGCAAGGGTGTTTTTGATAAGGGTTACATACCAAATAACATTTCTGAAGTGTTTGAAATAGCTGCAGTGATACATACAACCCCTATACCGTAAGAACTGTCAGATAAAACTGGTGAACTCATTATTGTTTGGTTTTATGAAAATAAACTCTCGAAAGTTGTTCAATAAAAAACTTTCATTCTATAAATGAATTCTATAAAGCTGAATAAATCATAAGCGAGTATAGTGAAAAGTAGAGAAATACAAAGAAATTTTTCAATAATCTTTCATTGTATAAATGGATCCTATAAAGCTGAATAAATCATTAGTTAGTATAGTGAAAAGTGGAGAAATACAAAGAAATATAGTTCAAGAACGTTCCTTAGAGCAAGCTGAATTTCGTGACTATGCTGAAGTTGGGTGCTCCAATTGTTGATGCAGAAGATAAAAATACAAAGATGATTACTGATAAATTGAGATAAATCAATAGGGAGTATGATCCTAAGGGATTCTATTTTGAAATGCCTAGCGTGTATATTGACAATAATCAATATGTAAAAGAGGCAATAGATGAACCAGGAACACTTAATCAAAGATATAGGGGAAGGATGAAAGGTGTGAAATCTAGTAAATTAGGAAAAAGTCTCATTTTGTACAAATCTACAGAAGAAGGTTAAAGGCTATTAAAGATAACTTCGATGTTATACAGCCTCAGCAAGGAACTGGGATTAACATTAATGCAAATGATATGATTGAAAACTTATATAGTTTGCTAGGTACCAGAGCTGATGGAAATACATCTGATGAAGTAAGAAAAGAAGCTATAAATTTTACTTAATACTGATTTACATATTAGTTTAGGGTTTGAAAATTAAGTTGAACTAAGAAGTAAATATAATGTAGATGCTAAAGTTCCTAATACTACAAGTAATTTTGATAAAATACATATTCACTGCTCATTAGTGGATAGTTCAGTTGTGAACGGGAACATAACTTCTGATGTGATCTGGAGGTTTTCTCCAAAAAAAAAACCTGGAAGGCTCTGCGAGATTCCTTTAGAAAGCCAATATCTTCCAATCAATCGAAACGGATATATCAACACGCTTAAAAATGACTATAACTGATCAATTAGGGAGGTTAGTTTATCTGAACGGAAAGAATATTGTATATGTTTTTGGATTTGATAAAGTTGAATAAAGCTATTTAATAAAATTTACCTATAATAAATATTAATCAATAAGAAACAATAATTGTAAATAAGACAGTATGGTAGTGGGATTGGTAGTTTCTTTAAAAATATCACCAATTCTCAATTATTCAAGACGTCCATAAAAAAATATAAGAGATGAGGCCCGTTCCATGTATAACACTATGATTAAACCTCGACTGGAATTATTTAAAAATAGAACGATTGATAATGGAAAAGATTGGATAGATTATAATCAAAAAGATTTAAATGATGTGAGATCTCCAAAAGATATAGTTTCATTTAACAAGAGATATTTCAATAAACATCCTGATGAACAGAGGAAAGGCTTATTAGATGCAATGATTTTAGGGAACGGACTTAAACTACATCCCCAGTGATGCTCTTGTTGACACCCTCAGCGATAATCGAAGATCTGCCTCCCCTATTTGAAAATCTTTTAAAGTTTGTTTAATAATTTG
Source organism: Artemia franciscana (assembly GCF_032884065.1). NCBI lineage: Eukaryota > Metazoa > Arthropoda > Branchiopoda > Anostraca > Artemiidae > Artemia > Artemia franciscana. The sequence continues at coordinate 15,071,888 of NC_088883.1, read as the reverse complement.
TTCCATATATAAATGGCAGTGAATCAAGTTGTATGGAACAAATATGTGAAATAATGACGAAGCTTCTTTAAAACAATAATGGATTTAATTTGTTTAGACAGATTAGACAATTAGAAGCTGGATTAATGAAGAAGGGGGAAAAATCAAAAGTTGGATTGGGAAAGGGCAGCTCATTTGAACTAAGATGGAAATCGTGTAATACTTATAAAACTGATAATAAAACAGATACAGAATTAGCATGAACGGTGTCAGTGAACGGTATAGTACAACTAAAGCTGTTTTTGTGCTCAAGAAATCCGAAAAAGATAACAGTTATACGCAAAACAATATGGTATTAGACCATATGAACACTATTAGAATTGAAGAGAGAATAAATGTATATAATTATCCAGAGGAAGATTTTCAATTTGATTTCAGTGATGCTAATGAAGATTATTCTAACGGTTACCAACAATTTTTACAGTTAGGATATAAACATAAAATGTTGATAGTGGAACAATTGTAATTTACAGTGATTTTAAAACAGTATATCTTTTATTTTGTTTTGATATTTCAAAGCATGAATGTAATATTTATCGAAGTGGATCCGCTACTGATGTAGAAGTTAAACTTTTATTAGAAAAAGTAGCTGCTAATCCATACAACATTTACTGCGTTATATTTTCAGAAAGAAAAGCAATCATGGAAGTTATTGATAGTAAATTATATATTAACATATATGTAATTTTCGATTTGGAAATTTGTTTAAGAAAATGAAACTTTAAAGCGAATTGAGAATGGAAAATAAATGTAATCGAAATATTAGGAAAGAAGATTTGGACATTGGAACGGAATATGCAATTAAGGCAAAGTGTTATCACTTTTGATTTTAATGGTAAAATGGTTGATCTATTTACCTAAGGGTTTTGACACTGCAGCTGATAATAATAATTATCTAATTATCACCTGATAAGATAATAATAATTATCTTCAAATTGATATTGAACTATCCACTAAATATTAAATCATATTAAATTATTAAATTTAATACAAAGTATTGAATATAAGTAAAATATGCATAAAATTCTTATTTCACAAGATCTATTTTGATCCTAAAGCTAATGATGAGTAATTGTAAAAATGTCAGAAATCTTTATTTAAAATGGTGTTAATTTAATTGAAAAGGGGGTAAATTGGATTGAATAATGAATGGTCCAGCTTCAGTATTTTTATAGTACTTCTGAGTAAAGTCCGGGATGTAGCGGCAGCTAGTAATCTCCCGGCCCCCAAACCCTATGAAAGAAACTTACAGCACGTGAGCTGGAATAAAGAGAAAAATCCGTCGGCTTGAAAAACAAGACAATTGGTTTTAACTACGATATCTTCCATTGACGGCAGCTTTTTTCCCAAGCTGGATTTCTTAGCAGTGTTTGACAAAAGATCAGAAATTAAAAAATGAAAAAACAAGCTTTTTCAGCTGAAATCAAGGAGCAATATCAAAACTTAGAACGAAGAGAAACTATTCCGTGTATGAGGGGGTTTTCCCCTCTCCTATACCTTCCTCTCTACGCTAAAATTTGACTTCTCGTCCTAATTCTTCAAGAAAGACTACTGAAACACAACGACCGTTTAATTATAGTCTGATAAGTAGTTTTTTAAAAGCTTTAAAATATTTTAGCGTGAAGAGCAAGGCATTGAAGAAGGGGCTAACCCTCTCATATACGACAAAATTTCTGTTTGTTTTAAGTTTCAATGTTGCTCCTTGCTTTCAGGGGAAAAATTTTTTTTTTATATATTTAATAGACTTAAAGTCTGTGAGATTCCAAACGAGCAAACTTCCGCTGGCCTTTGACTTATGAACATTTTCCCTCGCAAACGTTAATTTTGTCACATCGAAATTGATGGTCTGATTAAAGAAAAACTCAATGTTCTTTAATTCTCTAGAAATATTTGTTTTATTTCAGGTAAAACCTCAATACTGAGTTACTCTGACCGTTTTCCCGTGAATGTCTACACTTAATATGCTTGTAAACGTTGCTTAGGGAAGGTTGATTTCCTTTGTAAAACGAATTTTTTTTTCCGGATATACGCTTTTAAAACAATCATGAAAATGTCACGCTCTGCAATACAAAGTTCCTTAGCTTTGGCAGATTGACAAAATGAAATTTTGTAATATGCAAACGTGTTAAATTTCATCTGTTTTTGTTTTGTCCCACAATTTCAGATGGTGTGGACTAAAGTAGAACAAGAAAAAGTCTAGAGCTATTGAAGACTGTGCTCTTATTTTCACTTGCTCTTATTTTCTTTTGTTTTATTTAGGTTGAAGCTGTCAGAGACTCAGCGGCGAGTGAGAATTTCACTTGGAACATTGTACAATCGAAAAATTGGATCTCATCAAATTACATCGTATCGAGAAAAAAGAAGAAGAATCAAAGCTGAAAGGTCACGAATAAAAGCTAAAAGAATGCTCAAAAACTGTAGAGGAAAAAAATGCTTGAAGTGGTATAAATTGAAAAAATTCCACGAACGTCAATTGACACCAATTATACACTGTTCATACCGGCATCAGTTGAATTTCACAGAAGACATGGAAGAATTCATTGTGAGTTGTATTCTTTTCCCGAGCTCTAGTTAATACCTGAGTCAGCTTGAGCTCTGACTTAACCTCTATTTTACAATTTCTTAAAAACGTAGTTTTGAAACTGAACGCGGGACGCTGCGAAATTTGGAATGTTTTAGCCAGATATAAACTAGCTGAAACGGCAGCAAAACATAACACAGTCTGTACGAGATGCGCAAGAATGTGTTTCAGTGTCTCAGATGACTGGTGTCTTACATGTCATGACTAGCTCCAAGTGTTCCCGATTTAAGTCCAATGATTACCAATAATTACCAAGCCAGCAACGCGTTTGCTAAGAGAGTTCCAATAAAAAGGAATAATAAATTCACCATATTTGTGGTATTTGTTTTCCAGAGCAACAGTACTCCCTTCAAAGTTATTTTGATGTTTATGTTATGGTTATCAGGGGCTGGTTATCTGTAGCTATGTAACAGTAAGAGATGGAAACTTGACCAGGTTTTCAGTATGAATATCGTGAACCGGAGAAGATTGTAAAACATCGAGCAATTTTTCAGAGAAAAGTAGATTTTTTTATCCACCAAAATAGTATGAACAAGAATCAAACTAAAACTGTCCTAATTCTGAAAGTAAACTCCTTTAAGATTTCTTGGTGTTGAACTTGTCTAGAGCAAAGTTGCCTCAAAGTCACTAAATAAGGATAACATTGAATGCAGACTCGAGCAATTTCTTTCTGTTGTTTACATTTTTGCTTTGGGTTTTTCTCTATATTTCTGTCCTAGATTCAGATTCTTAGAATTGAATCTCTGCGTTAGTGGGACAACTTACATTTTTCTTCTTTCCGGGTGGGGCAAAATAACCAGGCTTGTAATGCTTGCACTAGTTTGCGCAACTTCCATGTCTGTCGTCACTTTCTATCTGTAACATTTACTAATCAGTTTTTGCGTTTTCACTAATCAGTCATCGTAACTCGGGCATAATTTTATCCTATCACCCCCTCAGCAAAACCAGACTAGCACCCTCGACTGGGTGTCATCTGCCAAAGTCAGCAAAAGAGTGTCTCTTGTTTAATTAAATAAAAAAAACAAGTTTTTTAAATGAAAATAAGGAGCGACATTAAAACTTAAAACGAACAGAAATTACTCCGTATACGAAAGGGGCTTTTCCTTCTCAACGCCCCGCTCTTTACGCTAAAGTTTGACTCTTTCTCTTAACTCTACATTTTAAAACAGTAAAAAACATTAGCGTAAAGAGTGGGGCGTTGAGAAGGAAAAGCCCCTTTCATATACGGAGTAATTTCTGTTCGTTTTAAGTTTTAATGTCGCTCCTTACTTTCATTTAAAAAACTTGTTTTTTTATTTAATTTTTGAACGTTTTTGAATCAATGCATGTTTTGATTTAGGCTCTTCGCAGAAGAATAATTAAAACGAAATTTGTATATTTATTTCTTTTGGCTAAATGGCTTTCTCATAATTTTGATCGAATGGTTTTGAGAAAAAAAGAGCAGGGGAGGAAGCCTAGTTGCCCTCCGATTTTCGGTTAATTAAAAAGGCAACTAGAACTTTTAATTTTTTACGAATCTTTTTATAAGTAAAAGATGTACGTAACTTATAAATTAGCTTACGTAAAGAACTTTTGTATTCTTATGTTTTTATTACATATATGAGGGGGTTCGCCCCCTCGTCAGTACCTCGCTCTTTACCCTAAAGCTTAAATTTTGTCCCAATTCATTAAGAATGACCCCTGAATCACAAAAGCCGCAGAATAAATAGTTGAAATTACTAAAAATACTTTGGCGTAAAGAGCGAGGTATTAGGAGGAGGTGAGCCCCTCATATGGGCAATAATTTCTGTTCGTTTTAAGTTTTAATGCTGCTGCTTTCTCCCAGCTGAAAAAAAACTTTTTCATTGTTTTTTTTTAAGTAATGCTAGTAAATCCTGCGCTCCTTTCATGGAAATTTTCTTCCCCCATGACAAATTCCTCGATGGAAAGTTCCCCCAGCATATTCCCCTCTTCTTAGCCCCTGCCTCCAACCAAAAAATCCTCCTGAAAACACCTGTACACTTTCCAATAACATACTATATGTAATCCCTGGTCAAAGTTTGTAACTTGTAACCCCTCCCACGGGGACTGTGGGGGAGTAAGTCGTCCCCAAAGACATAGTTATAAGGTTTTTTTACTACGCTGAATAAAATGGCTATCTCAGAATTTTAATCCGTTGACTTTGGGAAAATAATTAGCGTGGGGGGGGCCTAGATGCCCTCCAATTTTTTTGATCACTTAAAAGGGCTCTAGAACTTTTCATTCCCGTTAGAATGAGCCCTCTTGCAACATTTTAGGACAACTGGGTCGATACGATCACCCCTGGAAAAAAAAACAACAAATAAATACGCATCCGTCATCTGCCTTCTGGCAAAAAATACAAAATTCCACATTTTTGTAGATAGGAGCTTGAAACCTCTTCAGTAGGGTTCTCTGATACGCTGAATCTGATGGTGTGATTTTTGTTAAGATTCTATGACTTTTAGGGGGTGTTTCCCCCTATTTTCTAAAATAACCCAAATTTTCTCAGGCTCGTAACTTTTGATGGGTAAGACTAAACTTGATGAAACTTATATATTTAAAATCAGCATTAAAATGCGATTCTTTTGAAGTAGCTATTGGTACCAAAATTCCATTTTTTAGACTTTTGGTTACTATTGACCCGGGTCGCTCCTTACTACAGTTCGTTACCACGAACTGTTTGATACCTTCAGAAAGTTGCACTATTTTCTTTTACTGCTAAGTGAGGTTTTCTTTCTTCTCTTTTCTATTGTTATTTTATTATTATTTTTTACAGCCATAATGCACTTACTTCAACAAAATTCAACCAAGACTGATAAATAAAATGATGTGATATGATACAATTCATTCAAACGAAATAAAATGAAAACTTTCAGCTATAATCTTGCTTTTTCAGCAGCTAGCCTTAAAGGTTTTTTTGTAACGGGTTCATTTCTTTTGTCTATTGGCTTAGTAAAATATTTTGTTTGGTCAACTTTGATTAATTCTGAGCATAAAGAATTTAATGAATATTCCCCTAAGTCCCTATTTAAACAAATATTATGATTTATTTTGAGTCTAAATTTGATTGATTCCCGAACCACCTGTTTTCTCTCCAAATTAAATAAAAAAACAAGTTTTTTTTAAATGAAAGTAAGGAGCAACATTAAAACTTAAAACGAACAGCAATTACTCCGTATATGAAAGAGGCTTTTCCTCCTCAACGCCTCGTTCTTTACGCTAAAGTTTGACTCTTTCTCTTAACTCTACTTTTTAAAACAGTAAGAAACTTTAGCGTAAAGAGCGGGGCGTTGAGAAGGAAACCCCTTTCATATACGGAGTAATTTCTGTTCGTTTTAAGTTTTAATGTTGCTCCTTATTTTCATTTAAAAAAACTTTTTTTTTATTTAATTTCTGGACGTTTTTGAATTAATGTATGTTTTGATCTTGGCTCTCCGCACATAAATAACTAAAAAGAAATTTGCATATTAGTAAATTGCAATTGATCGGAAGATTTTGAGGAAAAAGGAGTGAGGGAGGAGGGCTAGTTGCCCTCCGATTTTTGGATTACTTAAAAAGGCAACTAGAACTTTTAATTTTTACAAACGTTTTCATTGATAAAAATATACGTAACTTACGAATTAACTTACGTAACGAACTTCTATATTCGTATGTTTTTATTGCGTATATGAGGGGGTTCAACCCTCGTCGATACCTTGCTCTTTACACTAAAGCTTAAATTTTGCCCCAATTCCTTAAGAATGACCTCTGAATCACAAAGGCCGTAGAATAAATAATTGAAAATACTAAAAATACTTTAGCGTAAAGAGTTAGGTATAACGAAGAGGTAAACCTCTCATATGCGTAATAATTTTTGTTCGTTTTAATTTTTAATGCTGCTCCTTACTTTCAGTAGAAAAAACTTTTCATGTTTATTTTTTCATTGTTTTTTCAAATAATGCTAGAAAATCCTGCGCCCCCTTCATTGAAATTCTCTCCAACATGAGAAGTTCCTCCATGGAAATGTCCTCCCACGTAACCCCCCTCAACTCTTCCTCTTAAACCAAAAAAATCCCCCTGAAAACGTCTGTACACTTCCCAATAACCATTACTAAATGTTAACACAGGTCAAAGTTTGTAACTTGCAGCCCCTCCCAAGGGGATTGCGGGGGAGTAAGTCGTCCCTAAAGACATAGTTTTTCGGTTTTTCGACTATGATGAATAATATGTATATCTCAGAATTTTGATCCGGTGACTTTTGGGAAAAAATGAGCGTCGGAGGGGGCCTAGGTGCCGTCCAATTTTTTGGTCACTTAAAAAGGGCATTAGAACTTTTAATTTCCGTTAGAATAGGCGCTCTCGCGACATTCTAGGACCACTCAGTCGATACGGTCACCCCTGGAAAAAAAAGAACACGCATCTGTGATCTGTCTTCTTGCAAAAAATGT